>NC_056739.1:1910861813-1911061813 GCF_019279795.1 Protopterus annectens
TGAACACGGAAGGCCCAACAGGATTGGAGCTGCCCCTCAGCAGCCGAGGGGAGTTCTGCAAGGTGGCCAGGGTTGGGGGGAATCTCCTCTGAGAGGGTAAGAGGACATGGGTGACACTGCATGATTTTTCAGCCTTATATGGAGATATGTAACCTGGAAAAGAGCACTCCTGCCCAGATAGAATTAGAAGCCCGGAAGTGGGTCCATTCTGATGAAAGCCCTAAGGGGAAGAGAGGAGGAAAACAGCCAGGCAGGGAGTGCTCGCACCTGAATGAGAGTGTCCAGATCCTCTCCCCTCAGGCTGAAAGTCGATAAGGGGGGAGATGGGTGAAAAGTGGCCGGGCAGGGATTGCCCGCACCTGAATGAGAGGGTCCAGATCCTCCCCTCGTTGGGTGGAAGTCCATAAGGGGAAGAGAGGCAGAAAGCATCTGGCAGAGAGTGTGCTTGCTTCTGGATCAGATGGTCCAGATCCACCCCACCTCCTAGTGGAAGTCTGTAAGGGGAGAGAGGCCAAATGTGGCCTGGTCAGGAGTGCTCACGTCTGCATGAGAGGGTCCAGATCCTGCCACCATCTCCGAGTGGAAGTCCATAAGGGGGAGAGAAGTGGATGGCTGTGGGGCTCAGTGAGCTCCTGCCCATATGAGAGGGGTAAGGCGAAGGCCCCCATAACAGAAGTCTTATGGGAGCCACCGGCAGGGGGGCTGTGTGGCCCTCCTCATGTGAGATGCCAGATCCTGCCTGCATCTCCAGGTGGAAGTCCGTAAGGGAGCTGCTGGCTGGGAGAGCTCCTGCCATGACAAGTGGGGTCAAGAGGAGCTCACAATGGAAGTTCATAAGGGACAGACTGGCGGATAGCTTCGGGGTCCAGAGTGCTTCTGCCAGGCAGGGTAAAGACATCTGAATTTGCCTGATACCCGATTGCATCCTTGAAATATCAAATAGTCCCTGAAGCCCCTCTAAACAGGAAAGCAGGGGAACATGAAATCCCCGATGTGGGTGGACCTGCTTGTTGTTGGCCGATGGAAGTGCCACAAGGCCAGCCAGATTCAGAGGAAGCTCCCCTAAGAGGTTCTGTGGACAAGGGTGACAGTCCATGATTTGCCAGCCTTCAATAGTCATGTAACCCAGGTAAAGAGCACTCCCACCCATGTAGAATTGTAAGCCCTGAAGGTGGTCCATCCCGATGGAAGTTCATAAGGGGGAGAGAGGTGGAACGTGGCTGGGCAGGTTGTGCTCCCACCTGGATGAGAGGATCCAGATCCTGCCCCGCTCTCCGGGTGGAAGTCCATAAGGGAGTGTCTGGCAGATGGCTGTGGGGTCTGAAGTGCTGCTGCCCAGATGACAGGGGTCAGGTGAAGGCCCCCACAACAGAAGTCCTGAAGGGAGCCTATGGTGGGGGGGGGGGCTGCCTGCTGCCCCTGGAAAAAATGTTCACTTGAAGCAAGATACAAGAAAAGGAACAGAAAACTGTGGAAACTCTGATGCAGTTAATGTTGAGGAGTGATAGGCCAGTGAGTTCCCATATGACAGAGCATGCCCACAGGAAATGGAAAACTAGGGATGTGCCCTCAGTTTGGAAGAAAATGAGCTAAGAGAAGAGTTGCTTGATTTAATGGACATGGATAGCTATATTAAGATCAATGAGAGAAATAGAGTGCAGACGGTCAATAAAACCTAAAAAAGTAAGAAGTCTTATAAAATAAATGAATACTGTAATTAAGACTGTCCATAGAGATCCAGATAATATAACAGACATAAACAGGATATACTACTGTGCTGCTAAAGTAATAACTGATAAAGTTCTACCACAAGATCACAGGGTAGTGAGGGAACAGAAGGGAAGAAATCGAATACCATCATGGAAGTATTGAATAGAGAAAACTATAATGCAATTAAGACAAGAAGTGTCACTGTTAGAAGACTATAATAGATCAACAAAATACTGAGAAAGATAGATGTGATTAAAGCAATGCATAGTATTAGAAGAGGCCAGGATCTAAGTGCTTGCATCTTGATTTTTTTCCTAATTTACTGCTTTCTGCACTTGTTTTTAATCATATTTTTTAAAGCAAATGCATAAACTGCATTTGCTTTAATATGGCTACACACTCAAGTGTACTAGTTTGCATGACATTTGAATTGTTTTTACTGCTGTTTTAGCTACTTTTCTGTAGGGAAAAAAAGTTCTAAACTTGTTTCCTGCCTTTCCTGTAACTAGTCTAGTCCAGATACAGAGTTGCTGTATCCAGGACTAATTGTAATCTTCTGAGGCCTCCCAAGCCTTTCTGTGTAGGAGGGAAGCCTTCTAGCTTATCAGTGGGAGTGGTAAGCACCAGGTAGCCTATCTACCACAAGAGGGGTGGTTTCTGGCCCAGAAATTGTAGTTTATTGGCCTGTTTGGGCAGTTTTTTCTATCCCTTTCAACTTTCTGGTTTAAAAGCCTGTGTTTGTGCTTGTTTAACACCTTTCCTGTAACTAGTATAGTCCAGATACAGATTTGTTTTATCCAGGACTGTTTGTAAGCTTCAAAGCCCTCTAAGCCTTTCTGTGTTGGAGGGAAGCCTTCTAGCTTATCACTGGGAGTGGTAAGCACTAGGTAGCCTATCTACCACAAGATGAGTGTTTTCTGGCCCAGAAATTGTAGTTTATTGGCCATTTGGGCAGTTTTTCCCATCCCTTTCAACTCCAGGACTTAGTAGTTATGACCACCCCTCCTGTCATGATTAAAGGTCAAGTCCCTGTGCTTTCATATATTAACCTGGTGCACATGGGCTTTCTGAGGCAGTGTTGCAACTGCCTCATGTACACAGACAACCCTCTACTCTTACCTCTCAACAGTCAGACTTGTGAGAGATGCACTTATATCACCAAACTGGAAGCTATGCACTCTCCAGCCAAGACCAGACTATAGCTGGTCAACAGTAGAAGGTCAACACCTGCACCACACCACTTGGAACACATAGCCCTCCAGAACGCCCACTATCACAGCTCTCACATAAAAACACAAACCACACACCCACCTTTGTGGAGGCTCTCATTAGAAATTTACCCAAACAGCAGAGACCTCCAAGACAGAAATGCAACCAACCACCACAACACAGTACAAACCACAGGACAGATAGCTCACCTACACAGCGTGCCCCTCAGCCTAAGCCCCTAAGGCTAAACACCTTGCCCAATACACAAATCATAGGTGACTCAATAGTGAGGCACACAGATGTCCCACTCATTAGGCTGAATTAGGAGAAGGTAACAGTCAGCTGTCTATCAGGTGCCAGACTCTGACGCATAACATATGCACTCAGGTCACTCCACAACAAATACAAGTATGACTCTGTCATTGTCCTTGTGGTTGCGAATGACCAGAGACGCACCTCCCTGAACTACATGAAGAGAGATATGGTGGATCTCTAGAATTATGTGCCCCAGGCAGGTGTGAAACTAGACCTGAGCAGTATCCTACCCTCACCCAGAATGATACTGCAGTACAAACAAAAAATGATTGACTTCAACTGTTGGCTAAGTTTCTGGTGTCATTCTAAGGGGATCCAGTATTTGTCTGCATGGGATGACATGATTGTCAGACCTTGATGCTTTGCCAGAGATGGCCTGCACCTGTCACCCTTCGGTTTCTGGGTACTGGCTAAGGCTCTTGCCACCCCTATAGTGCCTTTTTAGGCAGTATTCCAAAGACCAAATTACCACCATAACAATTATAAATAAATGCAATCTGAGGGTCATGCTGCTTAACACTAGAAGTCTAAATCTCAAGATGCACTCGCTTGAAGCACTCCTCAAAATGGGAAACATTGACATTTGTGCTGTAACAGAGACCTGGTTTAAAGCAGCAGAAAGTAGCCCTGCACTACCAGGCTATAACTCATTCCAATCCTTTTGGCCTTGAAACATGGACCGAAGCTTTAAAGTCGGTGGTGTCTCCATATTCATAAAGGATATGCACATCTCCAATCTAGTAGCCCAGCATAACGCATCTGAGATACTTCAGGTACAACTAACATTGTGTAAGATGGCGATCCAGGTCATAGCCAGCTATAGGTCCCCAACCATGTCCTTAGACTCTCACTCCATGTCCCTAAGCACCCTGAAATCTGTCAAGGTACAACCCAACACTCTCTTACTAGGAGACTTCAACTACCCCTCCATCAACTGGGAAAACTACTCAAGCACCAATACACTGTCCCAATGCTTCCTGGAATTCATCAATTCCAGTGCCCTGGACCAGCTCATTCTGGCCCTCACTAGAGGATGGAACATCCTTGACCTGGTTATTACTAACACGGGCAACCATTGATCTATACCAATAGTCAATCCCTCCCAGGTCAGATCCGACCATAAACTAATCACCATGGAAATCCACATCTTATCCCCCGCCCCCCCAAAGGTAACCACTTTGAAAAACTTCTCCAAAGCTGACTTTGGACTCCTAAAACAGAGGTGACTAACTTCACGGCACCCATGCCAATGGAAAATAGCTGCATGACTGGGGAATCATACACCAATGCACTGCATGAACATGTACATAAATGCACGGAACTAGCCATACCCAATAGAACCAAGATGCTCTCCTCCATAAAATGAAAGCCAATCTGTTGGTCCCCTGCCATTAATAAACTCTACAAAAGAAGGAAGAGACTGTTACAGAAAAAGGTGAAGTCCCAAGACTAGAAAAACTCCCTTATTAGCCTCAACAAAAAGTTGAGATCTCTCATCAAATCCTCTAAAGCCAGTTTTGAAGGCAGAATTGCAGCAGACACTAAAAACAATCACAAAGCCTTCTGTAGCTATATCAAGAACCTCCATGGCAATACCCAGATTTGCTCTGAGTTACTGCACAATGGTACCTTCTATACTGAGTAAACAGATATTGCCAACATACTGGTCAACAGATTCAGTGCCAACTGTACCCCTCTCTCCCCCCAAAGGACCAATCACAATACCAGAAGAATGCCAGGCACCCAGCATTACTGCAGCACAGGTTAAAGCTGCATTGTCCATGGCCAAGAATACAGCTTTCATGGGACCCAGTAATATCCCTGGCTGTGGTCTACATGAAATACAAAGCGAACTGGCACCATGTGTGCCCTGTTCAGTCACAGCCTCCGCTCAGGCTTTGCCGCTACTGAATGGCACACTGCTACAGTCATCCCTCTCCATAAAGGGGGAGTGACTACAGACCCTGGGAATTATCACCCCATTAGCCTGATGAGTCTGATATGTAAAGCTATGGAGCACATCATCATGGACCTCATTAACAAAGATACAGGAAATCTCCAAACTCTAGACCCCACGCAATTTGGCTTTGTGAAAATAAGGCCATGCCTGCTTAACCTGGTTGATTTCTTTGAGTCAGTCACCAAGGCTGTGGATACAGCCTACCTTGATCTGGCCAAGGCCTTTGATACCAATCTTCACTCAAGAATTATTGATAAACTCACCAAACTAGGCATCAACCCCTATATCACTAGGTGGATTGTAAATTATCTCACAGACAGAACACACAGTATTAAAGTAGTGGACTCCAAGTCAGACTGCTGACCAGTCAAGAGTGGAGTCCCACAGGGATTGGTCCTGGGTCCTCTCCTGTTCAGCATCTACTTCTCAGACCAATCATTGAGTATAATGCCCCATTTGGCATGTACCTCACTAGACACTTTGCAACAGCTGGAGAGGCCACAGAAGTACCTCACAAAGAGGATCCTAGGCATTTAAACACATGTCCTACACAGACAGATTCAAAAGACTCCAGCTATTCTTTGTCTCATATCTCCTACTTAGAGGTGATCTTTGCTTGACTTACAAAGCCATGTCTGACCCAGTTCTGTTAGAAATGCTACATCTAAAAAAATCCCAATTCCTCCCCACCATGTGGTCTAGAGACCTCAACCTCATTACCACAATCAACAGAGCATGCTGGAGGGACAGGTTCCTCACCCAGAGACTGCACATGCTCTGGAATAGACTTCCCATACATGTCAATCAGAGCACCTCGCTTTCCATCTTCAACAGAAATCTTGATGAGTGGATGGGTAATAGAAAGTAAACCCTGGGGATTACTCCAGTGGCTCTACTGGATAGAGGCACTTGGAACTAACATTGGGCGGCATGATGCCAGGGCACTTCTATGGGCTAGGCTTGTAAAGGCTCCAAGGCCATTAGCCTAGTACATACCTATGAACCTATGAATCATGCACTATCACAAATAAACTAAAAATGTCAGCACAGGTGGAAAAACTTAGAAGATAAATAGATAAGTATAAGGGAAAAGTACAAAATAAGTAATTTATTGATGACCCAAAAACGTTTTATAGAGAACTGGGAAATAAGGTAAAAGGAATTGAAAGACCGCCAAAAAAAGATGAAGTTGATACATTTTGGAAAGTATCTATGAAGATCCTGTGAAACATAACAAAGATGCTAAATGGATAGAAGTAGTAAAAGAAAGAATAAGAAGTTTAAAGGTACAGGATATGAAATGGGATGATATAACAGTCAGAGAGATTGAAGCAAAGTTAAAGCCTCTAACTGGAAAACCCCAGGCCCAGATGCAGTACCTATCTTTTGGTTAAAAGTATTAACATATTTGCACGAGGATTTAGCCATGAGTAAGAACTATTTATATCCGCACCCCAAACAGACACCACACTGGCTAACAACAGGCAAAACGATGCTCTTACTTAAGAGTGACCCTGCAAGCTACCCTAAAAATTGTAGACCAACAACTTGACTTCCGATGACATATAAACTATACATGGGAATTGATGCCAACAGAGTTTATAGTCATTTAGAAGAAAATTCAATTATGGCAGCAGAACAAAAGGACAATAAAAGAAAATCGTATGGAACAAAGGATTATTTGTTGTTAAATAAAGTTATAGTGGAGAACTGTAAAAAGGGGAAGAATCTAAGTATGGCACGGATTGACGATAATAAGCAATTGATAGTATCCCACATTCATGGCTAAAAGAGTGCTTAAAAATGTATAAGATACACCCTACACTGATTGACTACATTACAGTAACCATGAAGCAATGGCAGACCACTTTGCAATTAAGCCATGATAAAGAACAGATTATTATCCCAGGGATAAAAATCCAAAGGGGGATATTCCAGGGTGACTCTGTCACTGTTGCTATTCTGCCTTGCCATTAATCCATTAAGCTGTTTACTTAACAGCTTAGGCAATGGCTGCAATTTGGCTCCTAGAAAACAATAAAGTCTAATCACTTATCTTCTCTTTGTCGATGATTTAAAACTGTATAGCTCATCAGATGAGGAACTGAAAGCACAGCTGCAGGTTGTCAAAACTTTTTCAGATGATATTAGAAGTCATTTGGTCTTTATAAATGTGCAAAAGCAACCTTTAAAGCAGGAAAACTGCATCACCAGGAAAATATCAGTTTGGAACAAGAATGTGATATAAAAGAACCTAAAAAAGAGGGAGTGTATAAATACTTGAGAATTGATGAAGGATCAGCAATAAAACATGAACAAATGCAAATAAAACTCAGTAAGGAATACTTTAGAAGACTTAAATTAATCCTGAGAACAGCATTGACATCTAGGAACAAGATCCAAGGTATAAATCAGTTTGCTCTTTTTGTCCTAAAGTACAGTTTTGGAGTGACAGACTGGCTCCAAAAACTGTTGTATAGATTAGATATTAAAACAAGAAGGATGCTTCATGCTCACCAAATGATTTATAAAAATCACTCTATAACAATATTATATATTCCCCATTCTGAAGGAGGGATGGGCCTCCTTGAAACTGATTACATGTATAGATTTGTAATCGTGGGTCTCCATACATACCTACTGACCTCACAAGATCCAAATGTAGTGAAAGTTTTGAAACATGAGGAGAATAAATCTAAGATGACTTCTCTGCTTAATTTAGCAGAAGCATATTGCCATCAATCAGGAATAGAAATCAAACCAGAAGTAGATAAAAAACAGGCAGCAACTGAATGTGCCAAAAAACCAAAAAGAAAGAATATAAGGTGAAGGACTAGATGAGAAGGCAAGAAATGTGGAATAAAAACATATAGTTGCAAGTATAGAAAACTTCTGGAAGAGCTTCATGTTAATCAAGAATGAATGCAGGAATGGTTAAGGAGAGGCAAATTCAAACCAAAAAATGAACGGTTAATATTGGCAGCCCAAGATAGTGGTTTATATACTCGGTGGTTTACAAAGCCCATTGAACATGTGGGAGAAACAGACAAATATAGGTTTTGTAAAACAGAATTGGAAACAGTCACACACCTTGTTGCTGGTTGCAATGCACTAAAGGCAGAGAGAGGGACTGTATACTGAAAAGTATAATAATGTGGCGAGACTGTTGCACTGCGGATTATGCAAACATTATGGTACTGAAGTGGCTGAAAAACACTGGAAACATGAGCCACAAAGCTTCATAGAAAATGATGAAGTTATATCACATGAGATCACCCATTACCAACAGTTCAAAAGATAGATGCTAGAAAACCAGATATTATGGTCCAAGAAAAGAAGACAAAAGTAGCATTGATCATTGAAATCGCCACACCCATTGACTGTAATGTCTTGTGTACAGAGAGACACAAAGTCATAAAATACCAGGATCTACAGGAAGAAACGAGAGCAATATAGAAGAAAGATACCCAAACAGTTCCAATAGCAGTAGGAGCAACGGGTCTTATAAAATAAAGAATTTACAGTCATATTTAGATATGTTACCAATCCATGTAACCCTGTATGAATTGCAGGAGTCATTACTGGGCACATTACGGGTGATACAAAGAGCACTTTTGGCTGACATCAAAGATTGAAACAATACTAATTTCATGAACTTTAATCATATTTTGACTTTGGAATAGGGACCATTGCCTTCATAGTATTAGAAACCCAAAAGATTTGGAGAAATTAGAAAAGCCAGAAAGAGCAAGGCATTATGTATTAATGGCAAGAGTAAGGTTATCAAGATGGAACTTTAGGAAGACAAACAATCAAGACCAAAATAGATGGTACAGCTGGTATGATGGTACCGCATCTACTATCAGTCTATTCACCATCATCATGCTCTCTGTGGTA
Source organism: Protopterus annectens (assembly GCF_019279795.1). Classification (NCBI taxonomy): domain Eukaryota; kingdom Metazoa; phylum Chordata; order Ceratodontiformes; family Protopteridae; genus Protopterus; species Protopterus annectens. The sequence goes on from NC_056739.1 coordinate 1,910,870,905, forward strand.
ATATCCCTAGAATTTGGATGGACAGTAGAACAGGTCAGCCTACAATAATCAGGTATGTGATGCATAAAGCATATCAAATCTCTATTCCAAGTAGCAGTAAAAAATGCAAAATACACAGGTCTCTAATAAATGTCCAGCTATAATGTCAATGCTGTATACATACACCTGTGCCTGGACAGCATTGCTACGTATCTCTGGCAAATTGGCTTTTTCTCCTTTATCACACCAGATGGTGAAAAACAAATTAAAAAATAGCAGGATGTGCATGACTCACATTTTCTGCATATGGCTAAATAGTTAGGCATGTATAATCCCAAGTAATCACATGTCAGCACCACTTAATATTGACTTCTCTATTCCTAACCTCCTCTTCCAATTGACTAAGAAGGCCACAGTGGTGCCTCTTTGGATCACTGTATTGATTCTAACACTATCATCTTAGTAGGAAATGTCCATGGAATCACTTATCAACCCAGCAAGACATTGCCATTCATCCACTTTGCACTTGTGGCCACCATAAGAGTCCATTAGCAGGAGTCCCTAATTGTCCCTGTGCAGGAGATTCCACATATTTTAGCCTCCTTCTCGCATTATGAGGGGGCCCTTCTACAATCAGCATAGTCATAATCCATTATCACTTCAGAGGTTGCAATTTAGAAAAAGATGTAACAGATTTGCATCAATGCTTGTTACGGATATCATGTGTCACACACTGATGGATAGAAAGGCAGCTAGACAGAGCCAAATAAAGAGTATACATGGGTAGACTGGTTGCATGAAACACTTTAGCTTAAATGTATTTAGCCTGTACATCCATCATCCCTGTCTATGGTTGCATCATAGCACCCTTAGGGGGCCTCAAGAATGATTAATAAAGTCACAGCTCTGTGGGGGCCACAGACTTCCCTGGGTGAATACATTATGCTTTGCAGTAATTTATTTCTGTGCTGGGGCAGACACAATACTCTTTGTGCAGTCTTGAGCTGGTACAATAGAGAGTGAAATGTGCAATTTGGAGAAATGGCAACCATTAACAGCCTTAATAAATTCATATTACATTCATTAGAATTTACTTACTACAAAATCCTCTACTCAGCCAATATATACCCGTCATACATGTGGTATAGTAAACTAAATAGGATTGTTAACTTTCATACATAACTGTAAATCTGAAGTAGGGACTTCATTTGTCAGCAACCTGTGGGTCTTGGATCCGATATCGGATCCGAGCCGGCAACTTGTTTCATAGCTAATGGATCCAAGCTCCTAGCTCCTCCCCTCATCCATAATCTCCTGCCAACCCTCCATGACCTCAGATCTAGTTTGCCGCGCTTGTGGATGGCTGCATTCCTTTGAGCTCTTAGCGAAATTGTCAGTTAAGTGTGATTTTAGTTAACTTTTCTCTACAGTTAAATTTAAAAAGTGTTTAAGAGTCAGGTTCCCTGTAATTTATATTTTTTTTACATAGTTTTTTTTCCCTCCTTCGCTGGTCGTTAGTGAGTGTGTGTGTGTGTTTGTGTTTTGGGGCCAGTGTGTTTGTGTAGCACTCTTTTTTTTTTTTTTTTTTTCTCAAGTATGGCTGAGGCCCCAAAAGCCATTTTTTCAAAATGTACCGAGTGTGGCCATAAGCTCTCCCCGGCTGATGGCCACACTCGGTGCGTTCGGTGCCTTGGGGTTGAACACCTCACCTCAGGCTATACCATTTGTGCAGGGTTCAACCTCAGGACACTGAAAGAGTGGAGAACGAAGCAGGTCCTGGCGGGATTTTGCCCCCAGACTCGGCTCCGGCCTCCGCTGCTCTCGGGGCACTACCACAGGCTGTGGTCATTGCCACTCCTGCCCCCCCTTCCTCTGGCCGGGACTCAAACTCCCGCTAAAGCGCCGGAGGATAGGGAGGCTAGGAGGGAGAAATGGAGGGAGAAGCACCACAAGCAGCAGGCTGAGGCCTCCGCTTCGGCCGCGCCAGCTAAGCGGGCTTCTCCCTCCACTGCTTCTAGGTCTCCTCCTCCTCAGCTCTGATCTCCTTGCTTCTCCCCAGGGCCCGAGGAGGAGGAGGCCTGATCTCCATCGAGGTCAACGAGGTGGCATTCCAGGCCTGCCTCGGTGGCCTTGTTGAGATCAACTTTCAGCATGTCAGATGCAGACTTGGACCGGATGATGCGAAGATTCATCCAGGCTCAGCTGCAGATGGGAGTGCTCTTGCCTCTCCCCCCTTAAGTGGGGAGCTTGACACCCTTTTTTGCTCCAATTGCTTCTTCTCCGACCTGCTACCCGGGTTCGGAGCGTTCGGAACCAAGCAGCGTCGGAGCCGGGGGTGGGTCAGCGCCGACAGTACTTGGTACTTCGGATCCGACCCTGCCCTCGAGTCTGTCAGATCCGACCTCTCGGAGCCGTGGGCCGAGCTTCAGATCCGAGGGATTCAGTGTGCCTTTGGCTCCATTCAGGTCGGAGCGCACTGGTCCTTCGGATCCCATGGTCTCGGCGCCGGCTCTGATCCCTTCATCGGATCCGAGTGGGAGCCGGCTCTTGGAGTCCAGGGAGAGAGGTTCCCCCTCAGCCTTCGAAGTAGTGGAGAGGGCTCTGTCGAGAGCATCCGGACCCCCGGCCCTTGTCTCGGCTCGACCCTGCACTCCCTCTCTGCTGGGCCAGGCTTCCATCACCCGGCCTCAGGGACAGCCTGCTTCAATGTCCCAGGTTGTTCCATTGGAACAGGATGTTGCTGGCGAGACCTCCTCGGACAGCCCCCCCGAGGAAGTGCCTCACAAGCACAAGTGCAAGAGGAGGCACGTGGACTCCCCTGAGTCCTTAACTGAGAACACGGACTTGGATGAAGGGGAAGGCTCCCCAAGATCACCCCCTGAGGATGTCTCCTTTGGAGACATCATGGAGATGCTGAGGATCAGAGGTGGGAGGTCTGCCCCCCAAGGCTTCCTCCGACGAGTCCGTGTTTCTGGAGGCATTCGAAGCAGGCCTGTCTACTTCTTGGGTGTCCCCTCCGGCCGACCCCCTGGTGGACCTTATTACCACCAGGGTGTGGAAGGACACGGACACCGTGGAGCCAGTCCCCAAACGCCTGGACAGGATACTAAACCCCCCCGCAGACTGGTCACACTGGAGCAAGGGTCCCCCCGTAGATGCCATGTTGACAGCAACAGCCATGAAGAGGGAACTAGCTCAGGAGAGCCCCTCAGTCCATCCACCGAGCAAGGAGTCCTGCTCGATGGATCGATTAGGGAAGCAAGTTTTTAGCTCAGCGACCTTTTCGGTAAGGTCTCTGAACTATATGGCACATGTCATCAGCATGCAGCGGGATCTTATCAAAGAATACGCTGCCTCCTCCCCTGAGTCCATGTTGGCAGGGGACAAACAATTGTACTCCACCTGAATGACCACTCTGAGATCTATTTCAAATACCTCTATGCGGCTATTGTCCCACGCCACCGAGGGAGCCGCTAGAGCTAGCGGAGCAGGCCTAGTCATGAGACATCAGGCCTGGCTCCATAATTGTGACTTTGCAGAGCCCTTTAAAGTATCAGTTGCGAACGCCCCTTTCGATGGCTCTGCCCTGTTTGGCAAAACGGTTCGCGAGACACTTGTCCAGAGCGAGAAGGATGGGAAGACGTTGTCTGCCATTGGAGTCCGCTTCTCTGCTCCCCAGTGGTCCTTTTTGAAGAACCAAAAGGATCAGAAGAAGATGTGGTTCTGGAAATCACAACATTCCCAACCCGCTCCGGACAACCAGTCCTTCCGTGGCAGAGGAGGACAGGGAGGACGCCGCCCCAGGGGCAGAGGGGCTCCGAGGAACTTTGGGTCCAGAGAACCTTTCTCTGACCGGCCCATGCAGCAGCCCTGAAGGGTTGCCCGACTGCTCCACTCTGGAGGCAGTTGAGGGGCGCATCTCGGAGCACCTAGCGGCATGGGAGTCCATCACGACAGAACGCAGGGTGCTTCGAATTATATCCAGAGGATACAAAATCCCATTACTTCATGTCCCCAAATTCAAGAACCTCCCCGATGTACCACCTGATCAGAGGGAGGCTGCAGCCACAGAGATTCAGCAGCTGCTAAGAAAAAGAGCCATCCAGCCCGTCCCCCAAGACCAGCTCAGATTAGGGTTCTACTCCAGGTTCTTTTTGATGCCAAAAAAGACGGGGGACTCAAGACAGATTCTAGACCTGTCCCGTTTGAACCTGTCAGTAACCAAGGAAAAATTCTGAATGGTCACTCTTCAATCTATTCTTCCCCTTCTAAGGGAGAACGATTGGATGTGCTCTATAGACCTCAAGGATGCGTACTACCACATTCTAATGGACAGACGATCCAGGAGGTTCCTCCGCTTCCGGCTGGGAGCCAGTTACTACCAGTTCAGGGTCCTTCCCTTTGGCCTCACCACAGCCTCCAGGGTGTTCACCAAGGTATTAGCAGTGATAGCGGCCCACCTGAGACTCCAGGGAATGCAGGTCTTTCCGTACCTGGACGACTGGCTCCTGACCACCCCAACAAGGCATCTACTTTGCTCAGCCAGAGATTTCTTTCTCCGCCTAGCCCCCCCAGTTAGGCATCACCATCAATGCCGACAAATCCTTTCTGGCCCCGACACAAGTCATAGAATTCATAGGAGCCAGAATAGACACCAGAGATCTCCGAGCCTTCCTGACATCAGAACGACTACGGAATTTGCAACTTCATGTGTGGGCCATCCTCCAGTCAGAAACTCCACCGGCAGAATTGGTCCTGAGGGCACTGGGCTCCATGGCGGCAGCGATAACGTTCCTTCCATGCGCCCATCTGAACATGCGGGTACTGCAGTGGACCCTTCTAGTACAATGGTCCTTTCTGTCCTTTCCTCTCCATCACCCCATCGCTATCAGCAAGTCTTGCAGGAGGGCTCTATTATGGTGGCTCCATGCTCCGGATCTTCATATGGGCCGACACTTCTGCACCTCTCCCCCTCTCGCCACGGTGACCATGGATGCCTCCCACCTCGGGTGGGGGGGGGGCATTATTCAGGCAGGACCGTCCAAGGCACGTGGAACGATACAGAGACCTCTCTGCATATCAACATTCTGGAGATGAGAGCAGTGCTGTACACGTTGCAAGCACTTCAGAATCTCCTCCCCGTAGGAACGATTGCAATTCAGTCGGACAACATGTCGGTTGTCTGGTACATCAACAAACAGGGGGGAACCAGGTCTTACCCTCTATGCCGTGAAGCCATGAGAGTGTGGGAATGGGTGATTTCCACCAACCGCTTTCTGATTGCAACGCACATTCCGGGGTGGGCCAACATCCTAGCAGACAAACTCAGCCACACCCTTCTTACCCCTTATGAGTGGTCTCTCAACCCACTAGTAGCGAAGCAGATATTCGCAATATGGGGGCAACCCTGCTGCGATCTTTTTGCCTCTCCCTCAAACACCAAATGCGGCAATTTCATCGCTCTGATTCCCCCTCCAGGGGAACCCCAAGAGATGCTCTGGTGCATGCTTAGCCACCCGGTCTACTTTATGCCAATCCTCCTCTACCCCTGATGCTGCAGCTCTTACAGAAAGCCTCGTGGTTGGGGAGCAGGATGATCCTCATTGCCCTATTCTGGCCTCGGCAAATTTAGTTCCCTTACCTGTGGTCTCACCTAGTGAATCACCCTTGGATTCTGGATCCCAGTCCGGATCTAATCTCCCATCCGTCGGGTCTACCGACCCCAAATCTGGACAGTCTGAAGCTGCCAGCTTGGTTGCTCCAGTTCCACTCCTAGTTAGGACTCCCGGTATCTCTTCACCAGTCAAAGCCATCCTCGTGGCAGCGCATAAACCTTCCACCAGGAAAGTGTACCGCAGTAAATAAAAACGTTTCTCCGTCTGGGCGGAGCATCATAATCTGGATCCCTTTACGGCTCCTCTTCCATCCATACTAGACTTCCTAACCGAACTTTTTCAGGAAGGCGCTAGTTGCTCAGCTGTCAAAGTACAATTGGCTGCCATCTCCCATTATCATATGGTACATGACACAGGGCCCTTGATGTCGGCCAAATTGTGTAAAACCTTTCTCAACGGCACCTTTTTGCTTAGACCCCCTATAAAAGAAGCCGTACCCCCTTGGGATCTTTCACTAGTTCTTCAAGCCCTGACTGCTCCACCATTTGAACCTGCTGCTTCAGTGGATCTCAAATACTTGTCCTGGAAAACAGCATTCCTTGTAGCCATTACTTCAGCGAAAAGAGTTTCAGAGCTTCAAGCTCTTTCTGTGAAACCTCCTTACTTGATCTTTCATCCGGACAGAGTGTACCACAGGACCAATCCCTCCTTCCTCCCCAAAATAGCATCAGAAACCAATATAAATCAATCCATAAATCTACCGGTCTTCTTTCTTAAATATCAGAATAAAGGAGAGTACAAGCTGCATTCATTAGATGTTCATAGGCAGCTGCGTTTTTATACTCATAGAACAGCAGGTCACAGGCAAATTTAATTTGGGGAAAGCAGTATCAAAAATCTCCCTGTCACGCTGGATTTCCCAATGCATTCTGTTAGCATACCAAGCTTCTGGGAGACCTGCACCTGAAGGAGTTTGCACACATTCCACTTGTTCCATCTCTACTTCTGTGGCCTTCAAATCTAGAGTTCCATTGGATGATATTTGTTCGGCAGCCACTTGGGCCTCATCTCGTACCTTTATTAACCGCTACAAACTGGATGTAATTTCTAGAGGGAGAGCATCCTTTGGCTCTGCGGTGCTCTGCAATATCCTTCCATGATGGCCACCAAAGATTCAGGTAGCTGGGGACTCTGTCCCACAGGTTGCTGACCAATGAAGTCCCCACTTCAGATTAAGAGGTTACGTACTCACCATAACGTTCCATCTGAGTAGGTGGCTTCATTTGTCTGCAACCATCCCCCCGGCCTTCAGTGGATCTATGTGAGTTGTTTTATTGCAATACTCTTTTTGGGTACATATAGAGGGGCAAACTTGATCTGAAGTCATGGAGGGTTGGCAGGGGATTATGGGTGAGGGGAGGAGCTAGGAGCTCAGATCCATTAGCTATGAAACAAGTTGCCAGCTCGGGTCTGATATCGGATCCAAGACCCACAGGTTGCAGACAAATGAAGCCACCTACTCAGATGGAACGTTACGGTGAGTACATAACTTCTTATTCAACCGTCATACTTTGTCACGCAGATACATTTATAGCAAATGCTCTTCTCTCCCCTAACTCATTACATATTAAACAGAGCTAGATCCAGCATAAGGCACCCTAAGCAACTGCTGCCCCACCGACATACAGATTATCTATGAGAATTATTATTATTATTATTATTATTATTATTATTATTATTATTATTATTATTATTATTAATAATACAATGAAAATAAAAAGCAACAATATTACTACTACTGTTAATAATAATAATAATGAAATAATATTTAAAATATGTTCTTGATTTTGAGCCTTTGTCACTGATTTTTGCTCTACAAGCTTAGGTGGCAAGTGGGGTACAAAGGGTTGCACTGTATGGTTCTCACATGAGTGAGCATAAATACACTTCTAGGTCATTATTTATGTATTTGTTTATTTATTTAACTCCAAGCAAACATCAAATGCATATGTAATTATACAAGAGGTCTTCAGTTGATGATCAAATCTGTGTTTGTCCATTTGTCTGTGCATCTGTGTGTATAAGCACTTGGTTCCTACATCCTACATCCCAGAGTAGTTGCGATGTAAATGAATCAATTGTAGTAAACAGGGCCATCATCATATGAGCCAATTTCTTTGGGAATGATCCTTGGTTTCTTTGTTTTGTTTCCTGTTGAAAGTGTATTAATTATATGGCTGTGAATAAACTGGACAGCATGAAGTCTGTCAGCTTAATGTTACTATTTTAGCACTGTACACATTTTAATTTAGCTTACTTTCTGCAGGCATGCAGGTATGAAATTCACTCTTTTGCTCTTTGCTATTTGACTATGAATCCTATCATGTTTCTTGTAGTTTAATAGGCTGCAAGAAATATTTTCAACAAATGTAAATTTATGATGGAAGAGAAGCTTACTGTTGTTTTTAATGTCTTTGATGTAAGTGTTTTGTTTAGAAAATGGCTGTTACTGCTGTTGTTGTAAGTTAGAAATACATGTGTTAAAGTTAATCCAAATCTCTGTGATCATTGTAAAACTAAAGCAGAAAATACTATACATACAAGAGTGTCTTATAGTATTTGGACAGACACAGCAGAGTGATGAGATATTGGTATATCTGGGGGCACAGTTCTTTACCTTACCTAGGATCCCAGTTAACCCCAGCGCTACCAGGCTAAACCTCATATCATGCTTTTCAGCCCCAAAACCCGGACCGAACAACAAAAGGAGGGGGAGTTTCCATATTTATCAAGGATATCCACACCTCCAGGTTAGTGGCATTGCACGAAGTATCAGAGACCATCCATGTGCAACTAACAGTGGGCAAGACTGCTTTTCAGTTTATAGCATCCTACAGACCACCCTCTCAAAGTCAGGAATCCCATTTGGCTTTCCTGAAAACATTGGAGAACATGAAGATCTCTCCGAACTCCATTATATTGGGTGACTTCAACTACCCAAACATTGACTGGGAGCACTACTCAAGCCCCAGCACCTTAGCCCAAAGATTCCTGGAAATTATAAACTCAAATGCTATGGAACAACTAGTTACCACTCCCACAAGAGGGGACAACATACTAGACCTGATCATTACCAACATGGGGACTCTATGCTCCACACCAGAAGTATATCCCTCATTGGTAAGATCAGACCATAAATTAATTTCACTGGATGTCCACATCCCGACCCCATCCCAGCCCAGAAAACCACAGTGAAAAACTTCTCAAAAGCGAACTTCTCACTTCTCAAAACCGAAGTGGAATCCTTCAAGGCCCCAGGGCCAGTGAAAACTACAGCCCAAACTGCAGAATCCTATATAAATGCATTCTACAGACATCTCCAGGAATGCATGGATCATGCTATCCCAAACAAAACCAAGACCCAATCATCCAAAGGCAGGTGTCCAGTCTGGTGGACCTCTGCCATAAATAAACTGTACAACAGAAGGAGGAAGCTACTACATGATAGAGCAAAATCCCTAATAGAGAAGGCATCTCTGATCAGTACTAGCAAAAAATTACGATCCCTCATAAAATCCTCCAAGGCCAGCTTCGAGAGAAAAATTGCACAGGACACCAAAGACAATTATAAGGCTTTTTTCAGTTATGTTAGAAACCTGGGATGCAACTCCCAGACTTGTTCTGAGTTAATTCTAAATGACAAAAAATACACTGAACCCACAGACATCACCAATATCCTGGCAGACAGGTTCAGTTCAAACTTCTCCACCCCCCCCCCTCAAAAGAGCAAGTATCTATCCCGGCAGAGGGCTGCCTCCCAAACATCTCAGATGCTCAGGTAAAGGCTGCCCTCACCAAAGCAAAAAACACTGCTTCCATGGGACCAGATGGTGTCACAGGTTGTGTCCTACATGAACTACAAGAGGAACTAATCCCTCAAATAAAACAGCTATACAATCTCAGCCTCACTACAGGATATGTGCCCACAGAATGGCGTACAGCAACAGTGGTCCCACTCCACAAAGGTGGAGCCTCTACGGACCCTGGAAACTATCGCCCCATAAGCCTGACTAGCTTAGTCTGCAAGGCTATGGAGAGGATTATCATGGAGCTCATAAACAAAGTCATTGGGGACCTACAGACACTAGATCCTACCCAGTTCGGCTTTGTCAAGGGCAGATCTTGCCTTTTGAACCTGGTTGACTTCTTTGAAACAGTAACCAAAGCCATAGATGAAGGGAAGGTAGTCCACACAGCCTATCTGGACCTTGCAAAGGCATTTGACACAATACCCCACTTGGGCATCATAGATAAGCTATCCAGCTTAAATATAAACCCCTATGTCACAAGATGGGTCGCAAACTGGCTCAAAGACAGAACCCACAGAGTGAGAGTTGCTGGAGCCATGTCAGACTCAAAACCGGTCACAAGTGGCATCCCACAGGGTTCTGTCCTGGGACCACTCTTGTTCGGTATATACTTTTCCGAGGTACAGGCAAACGTGGGAGGACTATGGCTCACCATGTTCGCAGACAACTGCAAACTGGGCACCATAATCAACTCTCCAGCTGACACAAACATCCTTCAAAAAGGTCTCACAGAGACAGATAACTGGTGCCAGCACCATAGTTTAAAGCTAAATGCCAAAAAATGTATAGTCATACCCTTTGTTAAAAACAATGTGCCCACAAATTACCACATAGGCAGAAACCCATTAAGTACAGAGAAAGTTATTAGGGACCTGGGGACCCAAGTTGATAGCAATCTCTCCTTTGAAAACCACATTGCCAAAGTGGTTAGAAAGACCTTCTACATAGCCCACCTCATCACGAAGGGTTTCACATCTAGATCAAGAGAGGTAATCATGCCCCTTTATTCATCCCTCATCAGGCCCATCATAGAATACAATGCCCCTTTTGGGATGTACCTTACCTGACACCTGCAGCAATTAGAAAGACCCCAAAAGTATCTCACCAAGAGGATCAAGGGTCTCAAACAGATGCCATATGCTGCTCGGTTAAAAAAACTCCAGCTCTACTCAGTTGCATACTGCCTACTTTGAGGCGATCTATGCCTGACATACAAAGCTATGTCAAATCCAGAATTAATGGACATGCTCCACCTCAGTAAATCTAAATCCCTTAGAGCCACACGCTCGAGGGACTTGAACCTCAGCACAGAAATAAATAGAACTTGCTGGAGGGACAGGTTCATAACCCAGAGGCTCCCTTCGCTCTGGAATAGAATCCCAGTTCATGTGAGGCAGAGCACCTCACTGAATCTCTTCAAGAAGAATCTCGATAAGTGGATGGGGGAATCGTAGGTTTGTCCCAGGGATTACTCCTGTGTCACTATTAGACAGAGGCACAGTAAACTAAACCTTAAAAAGGGCACAGTATACTCAAATCAAGGGGTGGCGTAAGCCATACAGAATCGGGCTAGGCTTATAATTGCCCCAGGGCAGATAGCCTAGTATGAACCTATGAACCTATGAACCATGATCCAGCTCTGCATTACAGAACTGAGAGGTCCTTCTAATCATCTAACAAACAGTTATTGTATAGTGAAAGATGTCCATCAGAATAACTACATCCTGCCTTATTTATGTAACTCCTTACTCCAGAATCTATGGGTTCTAGCTAACTCACAATTCATAAATATATATATTGAAATAACTGTTATGCTTTCCCAAATGTAGTGTAATTTAATAATGTCTATAATCTGAATCACCTCTATGTTTTCCAGTATACCACAATGAACACTAATGCATTGTCTGTTGAAATTTGCACATTCCACGCTTTTCAAGCTTAAATGTCTACTTCATCCTCCTGACCAGTTATTTACAAACTGTCTTTATTCTCCACCTCATTCTAATCATCATCATCATCATAACCTCTTACTATTTCCTTCAATTCTTTAGATCAACTTGCACATTTATAAATCAGTTGTTTTGCTTTATTGTTTGAAACTCCAATATATAATTTTTATTTATGTATTTAATTTTGATGACATTAATTTAAACCTATCTTTCTAAGTCAATTTCTTTGTTCTTCTGAGTTCCCTTTCAAAATGGGATCTGACCAGTTGGGTCAACATGCCCAAAAACTATAAATAAAATATAAAGTATTTACCCTAAACTACATCATTAACATAACTGCTATGTAATAAGGCTCACAATTATGCAATACAATGAGCCACATCCATTGCAAGGCTCATTATGTTGCAGGAAATTGCTGAAATAGTATAGGAAATGAGAAGTGGATATTACTATATTTGCTCAAGAGAAGAAAGCTGTTTTATTATGAGTACATGAAACAGTGACAGATGAGGGGAAAACACTATGCCCATTGCTTTTTGATGTTAGCCTGCCCTTCCCCAGCTGTACATATGATGACTAATGCGCCCTTATCTCACAGCTCTGTTATGTGTAGGTGTATCTGATGCACAGCATGGCCAGTAACTGCACTTTGGAGCACAGCTTGGATGTAGTACTGTATACCTTACTTTCCTCTTTTGTTTTGTGTAATCTGTTACATAGTTGTTGACCTTCTGTGGCACAGATGACTATGGCACACCTTATTTGTGGCCTTGACTGTGAGAATGGCTTTTGAGATGTACTGCTTGGCTATGACTACTGCTACTTCTAGCATATAAAGTAGTCTCATTCCCTGTTCACCAAGAAATCTCACTATACAAAATGCTGAGTGTGGTCAATTAAATATTTTTTTCTTCATTTCTGAATCACTTCCTCATATTGTTTTCCCTCATTTTCCTTTTCAGTAGGGCTCATCAGCACTATGTTGCCCATTTCTGTACCATTATACTGTGGTTTGCATATGTTAGCAGTGTAATTTTTGCCTGTTTGCTGAGTAGAACTACCTGTCTCTTTGAATTGTTCCCCCCTCTGCATGCTGCTGCTGCTGCTCTTTGAACACTTTTGACTCTGCCATTGTGCTGCTCATTTCAAATCCCTATAGTCTGCCTCTAGGATTCAATAAAGTCTGTGCAAGCTTGATGTAGAGCCCACAAGGAATGCATCTGTGTACATGGCCACAATCTTCTTTCAGCAGCGTGCCATGCATATTAATGGTGAGGAGTGCCGAAGAGAGGTTTACAAAACATGGATATTGAATCTATGTAACACCAGTGGCACACCCACATACCTGTCAGCCCGTTCGTTATTCTGCCTGAAAGGTGAATAAGAAATAATGCCGGAGCAGTGTATGCAATTATTTCACTAATTTATATGTATTTTTTTTTTCCTTTTTATGTACATGTTTGCATGATGCGCTATCTAAAAATAGAAACCAGATACATTCAGTCATTTTTTTTTCTCTTTTATGTGTATGTTTGCAAGATGCACCACATGATTTATCTATGCTTAGCTCTGCAATACCACATATCAGATATGCACTAGACATCATCTTAGCTCTGTGATGCTTAGCACCATCCAAACCCATGCAACAAGCTGTGCTATGCTTACAGTAGCACCTTTGCAGTATATCTGAAGATACGTGAGTTCCCTTCACTACTCTTGTGGTGAGATAGGTTGCGTGATGACCTATAGTATACTAGGTCCTGTGTTTGAGTCCTGGGCAGTGATACCTTTTAAATATACTGCAGTGAAACTGTTTTAGGCCACTGAAACATCTGTATACTTTAAATTAAATTATAACTATATTTAGAAAAGCTGAATGATGCTAAGTATCGCTTAAACATGGGTAATAGATTTGTGACACAGTGCATTTTTAAAAGTTTCAGGATGACACACAATGGTGGAAAAAGCATCCTACATAAAAGGTAATAGGCAGGAATTGTACAGTATTCCTGGGAGCCTGATCTTGAGTGTGGATATGGCTGCCTTGGGGGGAAGGAGTGCACTTTCGGGCACAGTGTTGGGGTATTCAGCTGTCTAGGATTTTTCTTGGATTGTTGGTACAGTACCATGTACCCCAGCTGCTGCAGGATAACTTTCTTGGCTTAGAATACATGTCTGAGGCCTGGGATAGTTTGGCCAGGGATCTAACCAGTGCAACTGGTATCCCACGCATTGGTGAGCAGTGTTGTCACCATTATGATGACCTCTATCGATGGAAGACGGGCACTTTGGATCACTGAATCCAAGAGGTACAGACAGGGAGCACCCCACAGATATGTAAGTATGTTTTCTAGTAATTTATAAATATACAAGCTGAATCTGTACAAAACTGGTATGCATAATGGTTTCCCTCTTACCACAGCCGCAGAAGAAAGGGCTTGCAATGTGTGGTCCCATGCAAGATGTTTGGCCAGGATATGGCAAGCACGTAGGCATGTAAGAAAATCAATAAAGTACTAAATGAATGAATACATTAATAATGAATAAAAATAAAATACAGATATTGCAGTCTTAACAGTCATGTATGAAATACCTGGGACATCACAGATTTTCATTAACATGTCAATGCATATCTGAATTGTAAAGGCAAGTAAAAGCAAGTAAGCGTGTAGTATTTTGCAGCATTGCTTCCAACCATTACTTAATGTTGCTAAATACCCACATTAGAAGTCAATATTGTGGCCCGCTCATTGTCAGGAATATGCTGCTGATTGCAGTCAATAACTGAGTACTGTAAACATGTATTGCTAACAGAAGTCCTAGGCAGCTACCCATGTGTGTAAATGCAAGATTTGAAACAAAATGAATCAATAACATATAAAAGGAGACAGTGCTGTGATAATGTTGCATTTCAAATAAAATGTTCAGTATTACTATAGTCACTGCTTATGGGTTCAAATTCCACACCAGCCAACTGAAAAATTGTGCTATTTTCAATACTCTTTTAACATTTCATCAATAAAATATAAACATGTTTGCATGTGAAGTGCACACCCATAGACCTGTGCCTTGAATGTCCAGCTGTCAAGTGTAATCAGCGTACATGGACATACTTCTCAATTGTCACAATTTTTGCAGAATATACTGAATATTGCCTCATATGTGTGGTCTGTTTGATATATGAACTTCTTTTACTGGCTATTTTTCTCTGGTCAGGATCAGTGTCAGAAAAACATATCAGTCCTCTGAACTGCAGATATTAGACATCTCTCTAAATCCATTTTAATGGCAAATCTGTTATCTGAACACCTTGCTACTATTGTGAGAGCATACTATGTGAGAGTATTCCCTGTTGTTGCCCCTTTGTTCCACTGTTATGTATGACTTCAGCCATAATATCTCATGCTAAGAGGTTGAGAGATACTTATGTGGAACATCATATATCCAATATAAGCAATATTGTATGATTGGTGGATGCCATATGATCTGAACTATAGTGTCTGTAAGGAACAGGGTAGTATTTTAAATAATAAATGTCATAGCAGTCAGTAATGTTACAAGTAAAATCTAACATATCTAAAAGTACTTATTTGTAGTATGTTTTAATATAGCATCTGTGTCTGAAGTTACTAATGTTGTCCTTTCTTCTCTCACACCACTCCTTCTCTTCTTTTATTTAATTAATTAATATATTTACTATTATCATTTAACTGCGGTGGTGGTGCTGCAGTAGCGTTGTCGCCTCATAGCAAGACGTTGTCCCGTTCGATTCTCAGCTAGAGCGTCTTCTGTGTGGAGGCATACGTGAATGGGGCATGCCTTCATTGAAGGTTGTGCATCAGGGCTGGTAACCCGGTACGTAAAAATCCACTACCAATCATTAGCGGACCGGAGTTCCGCTGTGGTGACCCCTAACCAGGAAAAGCCGAAAGACACAACAACAACAACTATTATCATTTGCTATTATCATATTATTTGGTATTACTTATTATGTTGTCCTTGTGTATAATTTAATATTGCTTTGTTGTTAAATACATTTTCATTTACATTATTTATTGTTGTGTTCATTATATTATTTTTCAATTTTTTTTCCATTATTCATTATTGTTTTCTTTTATGTTATTCGTTACATTTGTTTGGGTTATGTTTTTTTTTCCTTTATGTTTCTATTTTATTTACCACAAAGCAACAAGGTAAGTTGGTTCCTAGCAATCCAACTACTTTGGCTCCCCGGCTGAGGCACCAGGGCCCGGCACATCTGGACCTCAGCCTGGTGGCACTCCCCACTGCTCCTGCACTACCTGCTCCTTCAGGTAGTTCTGCCCCACAGGCAGGGAGTGTGCCCCCTTCTGGGAGTGGATGTGAAGGGGATAACTATGTCACTTGTGCACAACTGCCAGACATGGTGTGTAGGCTTATGCAGCAGACTGTCAACACACACCTACACTGGATGGAGAGCATGTTGTCCACCCTGCTCCAGCAGTCTGGCCACAGGCACTGGCATCAGGCACATGCTGACAGTCCCACACTGTTACCGAGTCTGATATCTGTAGGACCTGGATCCCCCAACCCCTCCCCCACCAAGGTTTTTGCCCCTCTCTTGTGTCCCTCACAACCATGTTTGTTGTCTTGTATGTCTTGTCTGTTTGCAAATGCTTTTTCATCTTCCCAACTTACCTTCCCCACACATACTTATGTCCCTTCCCCAACATTCCACTCTCTCCTTAAAAAAAGGAAACCTGTCTCAAAAAAAAATGTTGTCCCATACATAGCTGTCATTTTTGCACAGTGTCCACTGGACACTCTTAATTTGGCCCAATTGGCTTGACAATGCACTTATGTTGTTGTCACACCTCTCTCTCTGGAAGTGACAGTGCAAATTTAGCTAAAAATCTTTGCAAGTGCACAGTTGTTGCTGCTGAAGAAATGGATAGCTATGGTTCTTTCCTACACCCTTCCTGCAATTTTCTTTTCTTTAAAGAATTATTGCACAATGCTGAGCTATACATCACATCTCTAAGCTAAACTAAATGGCACTCTATTATTACATACTTGTGAAGGTATAATAATCGCATTTAAAAAGTTCACCTACTCCCTATTTTGAACCAAGTGCTATCTGTCTTGAACAATAGTGCATCACCCCACCAAGCCACACAGCCAGTTAATTAGCACAGTTGTTTTAAGTAAAACATAGTAATTGTCATTTTCTTGCCATTAATTATGTTTACTAAAAGATTAATGGGAAAATAGGAATTTAACTGGGAATCTGGTAAAGAAATACATCACTATAATGCCATACACATAGTAACAGATGTAAGTGAGATATGTAACAGCAGTTAAGTGTGCCATTATCTGTACAACATGTAAAAACACACCTGCTATATCACTGACTCTGTAGCACAATCAGTGAAATGCTTTAAAAACATTTGTTTGGTTCACGTGGTCCTGAGTTCAAATACAGCTGTGTCTAGCATTTAAAATACATGTATGTGTACATCACCATTATAGTGTGTGATATGTATGACTGTGTCATCACCTATTTATCCACCCAATGCAGTTCAGATGGAATGTCTGCTTCTAAATACTGGAGGTCAAACACCTACAGATAGGAACATATTTTAGCTATTGCTATTACAATCCTAGAAAGTGCCTAGAATGTCAGGTTATGCATTAGCGTGAGTTCCAAAGGAATTTCAAATATGTCATTCAAATGTGGCCCAATAATTCCAGACTGCATTCCACAGTGATTTGCCAGTGATATTCCAGACAACCACAGGTATAAAAGTAACAGACATATATGGGAGTCATGTTAGAAGCGAGGGTTGCCAGCATACATGTTCCAGATGACTACCATGACATTACACATGGCTTGGCAGTTGC
Organism: Protopterus annectens; assembly: GCF_019279795.1. Classification (NCBI taxonomy): domain Eukaryota; kingdom Metazoa; phylum Chordata; order Ceratodontiformes; family Protopteridae; genus Protopterus; species Protopterus annectens. The sequence goes on from NC_056739.1 coordinate 1,910,888,197, forward strand.
TCTTGAGGTTGACATAATGGTTAATGTACCCCCTACCTTGTTCTAGGACACATCAAGCATGTTGCCTTTTACTCTGTTCATGATATCTTTGGCTAACATACTTACCTTAAGCACATACCTTAATTTCCAGTGGGAGGAGTTTCCTCAATCTGGCTCTGGCTGTTAATCAAGGCTGCTGCAGGTCCCACAGTTACTCTTCTGCGCTGATCTCCTACAAAGTCTTCAGCCTCTCTGTCTATGCCTATTTCCTGCAGCAACAGCAGCAGCTTCAGTCTGTAGCACACACATCTGTATTGTAGCTGCTACAAACATTCTCTCAGTCCTGACTTTGTATCTTTACCCCACTAATTTTCACTCAAACATATGAGAAAGGGGACGGAATTTACATTGAGACCTTATATCTGGCTAAGTAGTTGCATGGGATTGGCTGATTTTACTGCAAATCAGCTATGTAGGCTGCATTTGCATTTCTGAAGTACATATTATTTATGAAAACACACATTTCTAGCTAGGCAAACCAGTGTGTATGAGAGTTACTTCTTATGTCTAACTCCATGACACATTACTTGTATAGCAGTATCTTTCAACAGAGGAGTATTGTATTCCATCAGGTATTTATCCATTTTATTTCCAACATAATGCATATGTTTGAATATACTTAAGAATAGGGATTACATCAGTAAACCTTGGTTAGAATTGTACTGATGACATGGCATTGATCTCCAGCCCTGTTATACATACAGAGGATGAAGAGTACACAAAGGGTATAATGATGTGTGATAACTAGGTACACATGTATCCTGAGTACTTCCTTTGATTTGTAATAGTACACTGCTGTTTTGTTGGCACTATTGTTTATACTTATTTTTTGTGGGGGGGGGGATTTTTCCTGCTATGGGACACACTACAATGGACTGCTGCGTTGGGTGTGTGAGCATAAGTGAGTATGTGTCATGGCACAAACAGGAGTATGTCGGTATTGCTACATTCCTAGTTGCATCCATGACCTTTGTATGTTTGGCGCTGAATACTGATAGCCTTCCTTTACTGCTGTATTTCTTCATAGTTTACTCGTATGTATGTGATCCTTATATGTGTTCTCATTTATTTGTATTTCAGGAAACATTATGCATGAACTTCGCAGGTCACCATTTTCTGAAGCGGAAAATGAACTCATCATTGAAGCCTTGCTACAACATTACCAGGTCATGCTGTCCTCAGGGAGGGCAAATAGGTTAGAATGTGCAGCCCTGTAGGATAAACTGGTGTATAATATCAATGCTGTGGGTCATCAAAATCGTACCTATGAGCAGGAGTGACACTGTGATTAATGTAGCAAGGAGACATGCAGCTAATATGGCCAGTGATCATCAGGTCACTGGTGGTGGGCCTGCAGTAGAATCTCCTCTCACAGCCACTGAAGAATTCCTGGCAAATCTTGCTACACAGGGCAGCTCCCAGACATCCATCAGTCAATATGTTGTGGACATGGGTGCCACACATTCCTCTCAAGAGGAGGTTCCAGGTATGCTTAGTTAGATCAGCAGTAGAATACTGTTGCATTAATCCTGTCATGGTGTGTATAGTTTTACATGGATGTCAGTTGTTTTTTTTTTTTTGTGGGGGCAGTAGGTTAGCTGCAGTTTTAAGCTCATGTAGAGATTGTTACCCACATACAGTTACTGCAGATATGACATATTTGGATTTTTTTACCACTGTTATACTGTAACATGTGGTGCTATTGCTATTACCTCTCCCTCAATTTTTTTCAGGAACATCAGCAAATGGAAGAGGCTGTGCTCCTGCTGCTGGTAAGCAAAAAACTGTTTTGTCAAAGATGTAGATATATTTCAATGTATTAAAGTGTCGTCCCAGACCTGCTGGTTGGATTGATGTACTGTCTGCATAATTATCAACTGTACTGATATTTTCCGAATGTCCACAGTTTAGACTCATACCTCTGCCTTGTAGGTATGACCAAAGTGACTGACTTGAAAACTATTGTCAGGACATTAATGATTGCCATAACTGACAACTGTACAGATTTTTGTAGAATGTCCACAGTGTATCTTGTTTATTTTTTGATCATAAGATGCTTGTTTATTGAATATTTCCAAATAATTACAGATTGTGGTTAGAAAATAATGTGCACATGTCCTGCTTCCTACTCTGTGGGACTGGAAGGTGTACAAGGCTGTAATAGTGACAGCTGTGTATACAGCTTAACATATATTGCACCATAGTACTGCAAAGAATTGTAGTGCAGGTATTAATATATTGCTTTTTCCTTTTTATTACATGTGATCAGGGAGGTTGGTCTTTGTCCCGTACACCACCTGATGTCAGTGTTTCTTCAGACTCTGATGATGATGGTGGCCAAATTGAGACACAGTTGGGGGTTGTAGAGGCTAAATCAGACACAGAGGTTGACATCCCTCATCCACCCCATCACCATACATAGCCAGTATGCCTGTGCATACCTAGTCCCCTGAGGCCACAGATATTGGACAGTTGAAGGATGGGGACATTAAACAGGGAAATGCCATTACTGTGGCATCTGTGACTGTCAACACTGGCCATAGCCAAACTGTTAGTGAGGTTCCACACAGGCGGATTGATAAGGGTGCTCATAGGAGGCCTGCTGTCCCTCCACCACCTGTTGCAGGTGTCTCATCACATGTCCCTCATCATATGTTTAGGGTCATCATGGAGGCACGGGCATGTTCAGAAAGGAACTCATGATGAATACTCAGGGTTATGGATGCAGCACAGTTTGACATCTGTAAGTACCTCTACTGTGTTACTGATACCCTGCATTGTTTGACTGACACAGTGGAAAGAGGTAGGCCTGAGACAGATTGCACACTATCTGTCTTAGAACGCACATTGTCTGTGATGGAACATCTAACTGGAGTTGAACGTTGGCCTCATGGTAATATGTCAGCAACTACATCTGCCGAGAGTCAATGTGGCCATTCCAAATCACACTCCCATAGTGGCAGTATATCCAGTGCTCCAGAGGGAAGTGTGCTGTCCACACCAATATATAGCAGGTCATGGGCTCATGATCGTTGGAGTTCCCATGGAGGACACATGCCCAGCAGACATCAGTCACCATCTGGTAGTAACACAGCATCTGACCTTGGGCATGGAGGTACCAGTGCAACTCCTAGCAGAGCCAGTTCTCATGTTTGTGGGCTGAGATGATGAACTGTCAGCTCTACCATGCACGACTCACAGCTGTCCAACATACAGACATGTAGGCGCTTTTGTCTATGTTCATGCAGACACTCACACACCACTGTCACACTGAGGGCACCTACAGACAAACACACACACACACACACACACACACACACACACACACACACACACACACACACACACACACACAATTTGCATGATCCATCTTGCCTGTTTCCCTTCCTTACTCACACACAAGCTTGTCAACCTATTGGATCAGACTAGGACTTCTGCACCCCCACACAACACCCTGTGCAAGTGATGATAACTGTGCCACATCCCTATGACCTTTCTTATGGATGCAGAGAAATAATGTCTGATGTACAGGTTGACTATCTACATTAGTATGAATTCCTTTCATCCACTGGTGTTGTTGACATGCTACCTCTACTGCTCATTGACAGATATTGTACTTTGCCATTTATACTGTGGATAGCATAATGATTTGTCTAGGTTACAATGGATGCTGCTGTAAGGGCTGTGGAATCACACAATGAAATGCGTCTCATGAAAATATTTGCATTTCACTTTCAGGACTGTGGAGTACGCACCTATGGGTACACATCTGCAATCAACCCATCAACATTAGAGCACAAGATTGAATGTCAGCACAGAACACAAGTGTCGTCAGAATGATAATATAGTATGGGATCATAGGTTTATAAGTGTGTACTAGGCTAACGGACACAAGGGCTTCTTTAAGCCTAGTGATGCATCCCTAATCTCTGACAAGGTCTGATACCCTAGATAAGTGTAAGTAGGGGTTTGAGAGATGACACATTTACAAGCAGGGCCTGGGAGATGAACCATTTACAGTTTGCCTATGTCCATCAGAGAAATATGTCCCAAACCAGGGATGAATTTCCTGTTCCCCATCCAATTGTTTAAGTTGCCCTTAATTTGGATTATGGAGGAATTCTGCTGAACTCTGCTTCAAATGGATGGGGAGCCTATTCCATAGAGGGGTAGTCTATGGGATACATACCTCTCTCTCCAGCAGATCCTATTTATATCACAGGCAAGGTGTAAGTCTGTAGAACGGGTACTTGTGGTGCTATTTGTTTCATGGATATGCAGGGGTCCAGAATGGGGTCTGACAATGCCCTGTATGCCATGCATAGATCTCCCCTCAAAAGCCTGTAGGAGACAGAATACAGGTATAGGGCCTTGACGGGGTCTGCATAAGACATTTTACGTACACCCTGTATTGGTTTAGTGAGAAACCTCTGTGGATGTTACAATTATTGGATATGCCTGGTTAGGTGCATACCAAAGGTGGTATTATAATCAATGATAGCTTTGATAAATGCTGAAGAAAGTGGAAGAGTGACTTCCTTGGACTTAGATGCCATACCTATGTTTGACTTGAACAACATAGAATGATTTACTCAATACTGTTGACATGTGACAGTCAAAGGCTAGATTACTATCTGTGTTCCCAAGTCCCTGACTAGTGGGTCAGCTGTTAGAGGTGTGTTGTCAATATAATAGTTACCAGGGGTGGATGACTTCCTAAAGGATAGTATTATGCATTTCTTGGCATTTAGTGTTAGCCCTTGCTCTGTTACCAGTTGTATGACTGTGTCAGCCTCTCCTGGAGAACTTTTGTGTCAGTGTGGGATTCAATTACAGCTCCTAATTTGCAATCATCTGCAAATTTAGTGAGCCAGAGACCACTGACATTGGCCTTGACTTCAGATAAGTAAATGCCAAAAAGGAGCGGTCCAAGGACTGATTTGTGAGGGAGTCCACTTATGACTGGCCTCTTTGTAGAGATGGACTCCTCAATTCTAACTTCCTGGATCCTGTTTGCGAGCCATTTGGCTATTCACCGGGTGACATACAAGTTCTATACCTAACCTCTTGAGTTTGTCAACAAATGCCTGATTGGAATATAGTGTCAAATGCCTTGCAGGTCATGGAAGGCAGTGTGAACCATTTTCCCTCATCCATTGCTTTAGTTACCTTCTCAAAAAAGTTCACCAGGTTGGGTAGGCATGTTCTGCCCTTGACAAAAACAAACTGGGTTTAGTCCAGTGTCTGGAGGTGTATTATATCTCTGTTAATCATTTCCATGATAATTTTTTCCATGGCTTTACATATAAAACTAGTAAGATGTCTAGGTCTCTAGTTTTCAGGCTCCGTAGATGGTCCACCTTTGTCCAGAGGGATGATGTTGCTGTTCTCCATTAGTGAGGTAGGAAGCCTGTTTGGAGGTTAGAGTTAAATAATAATTCCAGAGGCACTGAAAGGTCATGTTTCATGCTATTTAGAAGGCATCCTGGGATGTTGTCTGGGTGTACTGAGGCAGTGTCTATGGTCTTAGAGAGAGCATTAAAGACCTGTTCCCTAGTGATAGTAGGAGGACTTGTATTTGATGGTATTTCCTGAGGGAAGGTTGAGGGGGAGACGGGGGTAAATTTGGGGCTGAATTTATCAGCCAGGAGGTTTGCTATATCTTCTAGGTAATTATAGGTGGTTCCATTTAGAATGAGACTCATTACACAATTATGTATTACCTTTGAGGTTGAGGACATAGCTAAAGTATGCTTTATGGTTGTCCTTGGCCTAGGAGACCAAACTTGCCTCAAATTTGGCTTTGGCAGACTTCACTTGGCCTGTATTTTTTTTTTGTTATGTTTGATGACAGTGATGTTATCCTGCTGTGTGCTGTACCTCATGAGTTTTGCTATGATCTTCTTCCTTCTGTTATACAGCCTATTGATTCTGTGATTCTACCAGGGTAGCTTGATTTTGAGTTAGTTATGTACTTCTGCCTGGTGGGTATGACTGCCTCTCTGCAGCTATTAACATGCTCATACATGTTTTTTTGTGAATACCTCTGCATAGGCCACAGTGTTCTCTGGGTATATGGGGTCTTGAAATGTTGCCAGGTTATCACATAATAGCTGGAGTATAGCCTTACTTTAGTTCCTGCATATTCCATGTTTAGCTGGGGGTCCAGGTTTTATTTCTACTTCAAAGGAGACTACTTTGTGTTTGAACCTTACCAGAGAAGACATTACAGTAGAGGGGTGTGCATCACTCTCCTATACTGGTGAGGACCAGATCCAGTATGGTTGTACCCCTGATTGGCGTATTAACTATCTGGTCCAGGGAATTTGTGTTTACAAAATCCAGGAATCTCTATGCCTATATGTTTGGTGATGTATAGGATTCCCAGTTAACAGTGGGGTAATTTAAAGTCACCCATGAGCATGGTATTGGGTTGGATGGTTAGTGTTTCTAATAAGTTGAAATACATGTTATGAGTTTCCAGGGTCATAGAGGGGGCCTATAGCTTGCTTGGAAGTATGGGATTTTGCCTATGGTGATTTGAACATGGAGCAGCTCACGTGCATTGTCCTGTTTGACCAGCCTTGATATATATTTAGTTTTGATATACATAGAGATACCACCACCTGTAGCTGGCCTAAATGTGTGGAAGGCATAATAACCTTGCACTGCTGGTGTGCTCATCACAGCTTTAAACCATGTGTCAGTGACTGCACAGATGTCAGCATTCTGTAGGGTGAAGACCGCTTCTAGGGAGTGGAGTTTTTTGTTTAGACTCCTAGCATTTATCAGTAATACCTTCAAATTTTCTTAGTTTTTACATGCTTTGTCAGGAGTAGTTTCAGATTGGCATTACCTAAAAGGGCACTGTGGGGAAAGGCAATGTTTTAGCTAATATTGAAAAGCCTAGAGAAGAGAGGTGCACACCATCCCTAACAAAGCAGCCTGGTCTGTTGACCATCTCCTTTCATGCTGACAAATATTGCACCCCCTTAGAATGACATCTGAAACTAAACCAATTATTAAAGTCAGTAATCTTTGTTCATAAATTGACATCATCCTTGGAGAAGGTGAAATGCTGCTCAGTGCTAGGCTCATACCAGCCTGGGCCACATATTACAGGAGCTCCAAGATGTCTCTCTAAATATAGTCTAAGACAGTATATCGCAAGTCATGTAATAGGATCATAAGATCATAGGACATTACTAGGCTAAAGGCCCTAGGGCCCTTACAAGCCTAGCCAAGTTCTACCCTCATTTCTACAATCAGCACCAATTGCCCCTGTCCAAGAGGGACACAGGTGGACCCCTCCAGGGAGAATTTATGTTTACCCATCCAATTGTCCACATTGCATTTGAGGAGGGCCAATGAGGTGCTCTGTTTGACATGAAATGGGAGTCCATTCCAAAGGTGTAGTAACCTCTGGGAAACAAATATGTCCCTCCAGCAGGTTCTGTTAATGTCACATACCAGGTCAAGGTCTTTAGAGTGAATAATCTGTGTACCATTTGATTTGGCTTGTGGATATGCAGCATTTCCAATAAAGCAGGGTCAAAGATTGCCTTATATGCAAGGCATAGCTCACCTCTGCTTAGTCTGAAAGAAGCACAGTAAAGTGACAGTGATTTCAGATGATCCACATAGGACAGATGCTGAAGACCTTGGACTTTCCTTGTGAGGAACCTTTGTGGTCTCTACAATTGCTGCAGGTGCTTGAAAAGGTACATATCAAAAGGGGCGCTGTACTCAATTATTGGCCTGATAAAGGAAGAGTACAGAGAGTTTATAACTTTTTTTTTTCTGGATGCAATGCCCTTAGTTATGAGATGAGAACTATAGAATGCCCTTCTTACCACTTTGGAGACGTGGTGATCAAAGGTAAGGTTGCTGTCAACCTGTGTGCCCAGGTCTCTCACCACTGAGTGTGTACTTGGGGTGTTATTGATGTATTAGTTAGCAGGAACATCGCACTTACTGAAAGGGCTGTTAATACATTTTTTGCACTGAGTTTAAGGTCATGACTTTGGCACTAATCATGTGTTTGTGTAAGACCCTCTTGTAGAATGTTGACATCATTTGGAGATTCTATAACCACTCCCAGTTTGCAGTCATCAGCAAACATTGTCAGCCACAGACCTTTAGTTTTAGCTTGTACTTCAAAGAAATAGATTGCAAACAGTAGAGGTTCCAGGACAGATCCCTGTGGAACAACACTGGTTACAGGTCTGCTGCTGGAGGTGGATTCTCCTATTATGACTATGGTTAGCGACCCATCTAAAGATACAAGGGTTGATACCTAGCTGGGTGTGTTTGTCAATGATGTCTGAGTGGAAGATAGTGTCAAAAAGCCTTGGCTAAGTCTAGGTAGGCTGTATGCTCAGATTTCCCCTCATCTGAGGCCTTGGTGACAGTCTCAAAGAAGTTCACCAGGTTTAATAGGCATGGTCTCCTTCTGACAAATCCAAACAGAGTAGGGTCAGATGTTTGGAGATTGCCTACATCTTTGTTGATGAGGTCCATGATGATTCACTGCATGGCCTTGCAGAAAAGTCTAGTCAGGCTAATAGGTCTATATTTCCCTTTGTGCAAGGGGATAACAGTGGCCGTTCTCCATTCAGCTGGGATGAAGCTGGAGCTTAGACTATTTTTGAAAAGAGTACCCAGTGGTGTTGCTAATTCTTGTTTTGACCCATGTAGGAAGCAACCTGGGATCTTATCAGGTCCCATAGATGCTGTGTTTTTGGCCTTACAGAGTCTGTTTATGACCAGCTCTGTAGAGATACAAGGTAGAAGACAGGTGGTGTGGATGTCATGGGGTATGTATGGTGGAGACAGGGTAGTGATGTTTTCACGGAACCTGTCAGCTAACAGGTTAGCTATGTCCACAGGCTCAGTATATGTGCTATCCTTAACTACCAGTTTGGCACAAATCTGGGCCTTTCCTTTTAGGTTATAGATGTAACTGAAGAATGCCTTATAGTTGTCCTTAATTGAGGAAGCTAATTTGGATCCATATTTTGCTTTGGAGGGCTTTACAAGAAGTCATATTTCTTTTTTTAAACTGAGTAGGGAGTGTTTCCAGTTTAGGGCTTGCTCCATCTTACTTAGACAGCAATTTCTTACTCTTATTGTAAAGCCTGTTAATGGCAGTTGTCCACCAGGTAGGTTTGCTCTTCTTTGAGGAGCTTGTTTTTGTTCTATCAGGTATGACTAAGTCAATGCAGTTATGCAGGTGTTTGTATAAAGCATTGGTGTACAACACAGCATAGTTGCCAATTCCATCTGAGGGGGTACAGTAAAGCTATTTATATCATCCCATAAGAGGTTATAATCTGCTTTGAAGAAGTTTTTTAATTTAGTTGCTGCTGGGGGGGGGGGGGTCAGGTGTGATAGTTACTTCGCATGAGACTGATTTGTGGTCAGATCTCACTAGGAAGACCTCACAGTGGAAGCGGTATAGTGGTCCTCCATACTGGTAAGCACAAGATCCAGGATGTTGGCACCCCTTGTGGGAGTGTCATCCAGCTGGTGCAGTGCATCAGAGTTAAAAAAGTCGAGGAAACTTTTGGCAAGTGAGTTAGAGCATGAGTAATTTACCCAGTCAATGGATGGGTAGTTAAAGTCAACCAAAACTAGGGTATTTGGATGTATCTTGATAGACTCAAGTAGAGCCAATTAGATAGCATGAGTGTCCTGATTCATGGAGAGGGTCCTGTAGATGGCAATGACTTGAATTAGGTGTCCTACCAACAGTTAATTGCACCTGAAATATCTCCAGGGAATCGTACTGTTTAACCAATCTGGAGGTGTATTTATCTTTAATGAATATCGATACACTGCCTCCTTTCATTTGCACACATTCTCTTTGTGGTCTGAACATGTGGAAGGAGGTGTAGGCTAGTATGGTTGGGTGCTCTACACAGACTTGAACTAAGCCTCCATGATTGGAGAAATGTCTAAGTCTTCTAAGGTGAGGACTGCTTCCAGTGAGTGCAGTTTCTTTTTAAGTTCAAAGCTAATTACTAAGCGAACTTTCATAGTAGGCAAGTTTGTGTAGCCAATTTCTCTCCCAAAGGTGATAGAAAATCAAAACTTCTATCTTGTGTCTGTGAATTAAACACCTTCACCATTATACCAACACCCAAGGAGAGACTCCTAGCATTTAGCAACATAACCGTGAGCTTGTTTTTAAATGGTGTTCTCACTTCAGGAATTTTGTCCTTGAGACACTGCCTAAAAAAGGCACTATGGGGGTGGCAAGAGTCTTACCAAGTATCCAAAATCCCAGGGTGACAGATGAAGACCATCTTTGGCAAAGCATCAAGGTCTGTCCATTATGTCATCCTAGGCTGACAGATGCTGCTGTATCCCCTTAGAATGACACCAGAAACTAAACCAATTATTTAAGTAAATAATTTTCTGCTTGTATTGAGGGATCATCCTAGGTGAATGTAAAATGCTGCTTTTGGCTAGGGACACACCTGCCTGAGAGACACAATCCAAGAGCTCAGTCATGTCTCTCTACATATAGTCCAGAGAGGTATGTGTGAAGTCATTCACACTAACATGGACTATGACAGAGTCATAACAGTCCATGTTTGTAAGAGATGTGAGTGCATGTGCAATATGGCACCTGATAGATAGCTGACTGTTCCTTATCCAGCCTGTTGACAGGGACATCTGTGTGTCTCACCATGGAATCAGCTATGACTAATATGTTTTGTTTTGTGTTTTGCCTTAAGGGCTTGACAGGTGAGACACTGGTGTGAGAGCTATTGTGTGTGTTGTGTTCTGTAGAGGAAGTATTATGTGTAGTATGCTTGTGTTTGTGTTTTGGGAGGTCTCTGTCATTTAGGTATGCTTCTGGTGAGGACCTCCACATATGTAGGTACGTGTGATGTGGGTTTGTGTGGAGGAGGAGGTGAGGTGTGCATGCTGACAACCTGCTCATTGTGATATGTACTGGCTGGAGTGCAAGAGAGCGTGGATTCAAGGCTATTAATATAGTTGTATCTCTCACATGTTGAGTTTTTGTTACTTGGGGTCCATTGACCTGAGTTCATGGATAATGTGGTGGATCTTAGCCCCTGATAAGCAACTGACTGTGCCTTTCCCCTTACACAGCTTGGTGAGAGGGACATCAGTGTGTCTCACAACAAAGTCTCCAATGACTAGAATGTTGGAATGTGTGGTGGCCTGCCTTATGGGCTTAGAGATTGAGCCTCCTTGAGATGTAGCTCTGTATTGATGTGGGTGTTGTTTTTAAAGATTGCATTTGGGGTTGGTGAGGGTATTTGTTATCTGTAGTTCATCTAGGAAGTCTTTGTAATTTGTGAAGGTTACATATGTCTTCTTTGAAATTTGTGTGATGGGTGCTGGGTATGTACTAGTGTGACTATCTTACTGACATTATCAGTACTTTTATGAGAACTTTGTCTCCAGTGACATTGTGTAAATACGTTTCTCACATACCATATCTGTTTTTTTGAGAAATAACTGGTTGTCAGTAAACATGAGGCCATTTTTCCATTGCCTCCGGATGCCCATATCTACCAAGTTGGTAGCAGTCACAGTGGGAAAGTTCATATCCATGGCAATGTATCCTTATGTTACTGATTAGACAGATGTCTATGGCACCCAGTACTTCAGAGTAGTGTGCTACATGGTAGAACTGTTGTATATTGATGGCCCTCAACTCAGGAAAAAGGGGAAAAATATGTGCTCACTGGTATGTGGAAGCATAACATCTAGGAATTGGTAGCATATCCTGGATGCAGATCACTGTGATAACCCCATCGTGCCCCCAGTTGGTCTTTGAAAAATACCTGTAGCTAGTACCCTAAGGGCTACAAATGCCTTTATTTCTACTGAGATGGGTTCCCCTCTGATAGCTCTGGCTCTGAGTTGATGGTACCAGAGCTCAGTAAGTTATTGTAATTTGTCCCTGTCCACCTTGTAGCGCTCTACAATCTCCAGCTCATGTAGCTCCTGGAAGGTTACCCTTGGCCTGAATTTTCTCTTCTCCTTCTCGGCTTAGGCTTATTGTCAGCAGCACCAGCAGAACTGACTTCAGCATCTAGAACATACAGATGTAGAATAGCTGCAGCAGCCCATAGCATTATCTCAGTTAAAATTTCCAAGTCTCTACTCCAACTGTTCAGAGTATTGAGGAAAAATCAGAATGGAGGGTGTTTGTATTCTTTGTGTGTCCATCATGAGGGATTGGCTAATTATTATGCAGTTTACTTGCTTAGGATATAATTGACATGATTTAAAGGCCCTACTTTAGAATGTAATGCTGTGCTGTGTGCAGCGAAGTGCAGCATACTATGCAAAACTGTATATTGTTAATTGAATACATCCAGTTTCCATTTATAGCTGAATACCTCATGAGTCAGACATGGGTGGTCTTGTCATGCAAACAAGCTGAGCTGTGCCCAATTAGTTTGCAGTAAGTGAGACGCTGTGCAAACATGCCTAATAAGCACAAAAAATATCCTATATGTGACATGACACACACCCCTGATGTCATCCACAGCCAGTGAGAATATAACCACCATGTAGGAGCTCACATGAAGTGGATCCATACACGGTTGCTCACTTTAATGATTCAACACATCCATGGCATTTAGCCCTCATTTGCATATTTGTGTTGATAGCCTAGAAACTACATGGTTCATAGCCATGTAAGCAGGTTAATAGCACGAAAGCACGATTGTGCAGACCCAAAACAAGGTCTTACAGTACTTATATGTACAGTACATTATATATTGTTCTTTTTACATTTTTTGAATTTTTATACTACGCATGTTTGCACAATGCAGTGCGTAGCACAAACATGCAGAATTTGTAATAAAAATATATTACTTTGACATAACTCTTGCTGAATTTAAACATCCACAGTTTATGATTTGGAAATTTATGTATGGACTTTTACCTTTTTAGGGGAATTATGCCCATATTTGTGGACTTTTACATCCTCTTCTTTCACTGTAGACTCCTGTATATGGAAAATTTCCAAGTACACTACAAACACAGACACAGAGTCTACACAGATGCATTTAGGTTTTTGGATCACTCCACCTGGTTAATCTGCATAAAATTCAGTTACTTCAGCCAAAATTTGCATTGTACAAAAGGTTCCTTAGCTGTACTTGCATGCTCATGCTTGCACGCTGCTACACAGACTTTACTGAATCTAAAACTGTTCCCCTCCATATGCACATCACAGCACAATATGCACAAGGGGAACAGTTTGTGTAAGCTTTACTGAATTGCCTATTACATATTTAAACAACCACTGAAAATGTCATATAACGTCACCATTAACTGAGACGGCATGAAAGGTACATCATGTATTTCAGGTAAGAAAGTCTAGGCTTTCATAAATTGCTACAATAAATTCTGCATATCAAGTTTATCTGAACACAAATACTTATTAAGCTAGATTGAATAAGAACTGAGATTTTAGTGTATTAGATTCCATGCAAAGATGTTTGAGAACATTACTAGTAGACTTGAAATACTCCTTTATTTTATCTGTTCATTGTTCTAAAAAATCCAGATTATTTTATTTATTAAAGTAATACTTTCATTTTATAGTTTGCACTATTCTATCTTGAGCTGTCATTCTTGCATATTTTACTGGTCACAACCTATGAAATGGTTAGCACTTTCTGTAACAAGATCTGTCACTTTAAGTCCAGTAGTACAATACACAATTACAAAACACACACAAACCAAATAAAAGTAGTGAAAAGTGAATACTTCAGCTCTGAGTTGCTATACCAATTGAGCTAGCAGTTGCTTTAATAAAGCTACTGAAATCAAGAATTTCTTAATACAGTATGGACTCACAGCTATATGACCTAATGGGCACCAACAATTACAACTATATTCATAAGAGTGTATTTTAAGAAAAATAATGTTTCAGGCATACTTATTGCCAAAACAACAATGCGGACTTCACATCCACGGGGGGGTGGGGATTAAAAAAATAAATAATTTCAAACCAGCAGAGCAAAAAACAGCACAACCTATTTTCCTTATTAGATTTACAAACTGCATAAATCTATTATTACATTCCCTCCAGTTTTATATGTTGCTGTTAAAATACTTACAAAATTTCACATTACCTTCCTTCTACCCTCTGATAATCATATTTCTATTAAAACTTGTATTTTTTGTTAGCTCTGTATATATGTAGCTACAGTAGAACATTGACTGTTAATTAATATTCTACCATAGAATAAATTAATATTTACATTAGCATTTGTAAACATACAGGTGAAAACTTTGTAAAGTAATGCACACATCAAAATAAATCAAAATCGTATAAATTGTGCACATAATTTCAAATTACTGAGTGACTAATCACTCCTGCTATATCATCCTTTAATTTACACTCCTAGCACATTTTAGATTATGTTACATAAACTATTGTTATTGATAAAAGGCAATTTTGTGTATTTGAACTACGCTACAGTACTCCAGTGATGTGCAGATATAGATGTGATGTGCCATATTTAAAATGGTCTTATCTGCACCTTCTCTGTTAAGATTCTGTTTGCTCAAATTTCATACTGACTTTGTGTAATGTCAAATCTGCCATTGACACCTTTCACCATTCTAAGCCAAGTGGAACCTGACTGGTGCCAGAAATGTCCATTCTCCTATATCTTAAAAAAAGAAAAAAAAATGTAACCAGTGATTTTCCCCAAAGTATTCAAATGTCTGTCATTGCTGAAGTTCAAAGAATTTCAGTCCCACTCACAGCATGAAAATGGAACAGGAGAAAAAAAATTCTCAAAGAATAACTGTTACATTGTATAAAGTGACTAAGCTTAGCAGTGCAAAGCCATTCAAAAATGCCACTGGCAGAGAACATTCTTTTTAATGAAATGGGTCTTTTTAGGTATCAAATGTTGGCACCAGATTTTTCTTTCAAATGTTAATCAGTGCCTTGCACTATGACCCATTGCCGTCATGTTACATACATATGTGAAATATTTTGCTGATTTCTGTAAATGGACAAAAATCTCCTCAATAAATAAACATTTTTACAAGGGAGTAAGTAAGTCCTCAGCACTCCCCAATATGAGGGACTTCATCACTATTTCATCATTTATAAGCTTACATCTAAGGAAATACAAATACTTTTCATTTAAATCATTTGAAAAAAAAAAAACACCTTGACAGGGTGCAAGGAAAATACTCATTGTGTTGCTGCACTGTAACCGGAATACATTTGCCTTGTGCATTTTCATGCTAGAGGCTAGTTTCAAATGCAAAAGGTGATATGGTCCTCATAGAGAAAACAGAGGGAAAAGTGTTGCAGTAATGCTATCTAGATAGAAGTGTCAACAGGTGTCAGGATGCATAATAGTTAGTGAACATAAAATGCAGTCCACACAGATGTAGTCAGAGGAACTGATAATAACTCCATATTTTTACTCTGTATCAGACCTGCACTGCATTATGTCTACTCAAGCCCCTGCAACAAAAGTCTGGAGCTGAATGCAAAGATCAGGATTGTTTGCATTAGCATGCTACCATTTTCTAGAAAGTTAACTTATATGTAATGTGTCTGGCATTTAAAACAATATCTAGATAACAGGTAAGTCAATGACACAGATTTAGATATTTAAATAAGTAAGTAGCGGTTCAGTAGACAAGCAGGCAGATAAAAAGGTAAATATTCCAGCAACAAACGAATAGGAAGTCACAGAGATAGCTGATATATCCAGTTCAAAACGTTTACTGCAGTGCAACAAAACCCAAGCGCTTTCACCAAACAGGCATCATCAGGTGTATTACAAAAGCACTAACAAACAAACCCCTATTTATACATCAAATGTCACATGATACAAATTCAATTTTAAAACCACAAATTTAAAGACACAACACATATAAAAGACATATAAATTTAATTTAAAAACATACATAAATAATGCATACTAAAACTATACTTCAGTACTAATAACTACCTTCTTAGGGGTCTCTTCTTTAATTTGGGTACTAATGGAACTGATTAAGCCCATGTCCTACATCAGCCCTGAACTTCACTATCCATGAGGATTCCAAATCCTCAGTCTTAGCACGTATATCACCCTGCCTCACATTTTCATAAACCCTAGCAATTACTAAAAATTTAAAGCCATGACTAGAGTCAGTACTCAAAACATGCTTCGCCAATGCACTAACCACATTGCCTTTATTCATATGGTAGATATGTTCTCTTATGTGTTCTCTGAAGGGACGGTCAGTCTTACCTATGTAAAACTTTTTGCATACAACGCAGTAAGCTAAATAAACAATATGTGAGGTAGTAGTACCTGTTATTTGAAGTTTACATCTCACTCCTCAGAATTAGCGGTGGATTTCTTAGATGTTTCTGTCATTAAGGATGAAACTGGTGTTATTTACACTAAGTTGCACAGGAAAGACTGTCATGTGAATCATCTATTACATAGGGACAGTCTTCATCCTCCTTATGTTTTTAGAAGTATGGCTTCCAACCAGTTTTATAGAGCTTCAAGATTAAATGCTTGGGATAGTGATTTTATTGGTGAAGTTGATAATGTGAAGATGAGTTTGAAGGAGAGAGGTTATGAGGAATATCTTATCCAAAGCAACAAAGTTAAGGTTTTGGTAAAAGGATGAATGAAGCTAGACCATATTTTTCTACATGTGATAGTGAGTTTGTTAGGAGGCGAGAAAGTAAGTGTAACACTGGTTTGAGGTTTAAAGTTACTTACACTAGTGATGTAGATTTTTACAAGGATATCATTAAAAAACACTGGGGTGTCCTTAGAACTGATAATGATATCTCTAAGCACATACCTGAAGTGCCATGTTTTTTTATATAAGAACAGTAAGTCACTGAGAAGTAGGTTGTGTTACCCAAAGGATGCTAATAGGAATTCTCGTTTAGTTGGAACTAAACCATGTGGTCATTGCAACTGGTGTGTATATATTGACAGCAGTTGCAAATCTGAACATCCCGACCAAGGTAGATGTTATAATTTCACAAAAGCAGCTACATGTGATACCTCACATATTGTTTATTTACAGGCAGGGTGATATACGTGCTAAGACCGAGGATTTGGAATCCTCATGGATAGTGATGTTTAGGGCTGATATAGGACATGGGCTTAATGAATCAGTTCCATTAGTACCCAAATTAAAGAAGAGACCCCTAAGAAGGTAGTTAGCTTTTGTAATACACCTGATTATGCCTGTTTAGTGAAAGCGCTTGTGTTTTGTTGCACTGCAGTAAAAGTTTTGAACTGGATATATCAGCTGTCTCTGTGTCTTCCTATTCATTTGTTGCTGGAATTTTTACTTTGGACACAGTAAGTGAGCCTTTCATAGTGGTAGTAGTTTTTGTAGTTTTAACAAGGTAAATGTGATAAACACAGAGACTTTGGATAGATGGATGGATTGCCAGCAAACTAGACATATAGATTACAGATAGATAGTCTTTCTGACAGACAGGCATACAAACAGATACAGACAAAAAGTAGTAAGATAAAGGAAAAGAAAGGTTTCAGGACCCCTTTCTCAGAGAATAAAAGTAGAAGTCTGAGAAGTTGTAATAATTCTATTTAACATGCTGTCTCAGCTAACAACAGGAAGTATAAATTGCACTTTTCTTCAGTGGTTTGTGTTGAGAACATAGAGAAGGAAAGAAAATAGTGAAAAGGTTTACAAATAAATTATTTCTAAGAATTCTGAATCTCCGACACCAAGCTTCAATAAGCATACTATCAGAAGGCAATTATTAAATAATTCCGTGGTCCTTGTTTGGAAAAAAATATAATACTAGTATTTATGTCCATGCAATTTTGCATTAATCCAGGGTAGAAAATAAAACATTGACCGAAGATAAATAGGGAAGGCTTGGCCCTTTCCCACCTACTGAGCAATGTCCGGGTTCAACTTAATATTTTTATCTACTCATAAGTCATATGCTGTGTTTGCTCTAAACAATCCTGAAATTCCATATTACTTTCCATTCTGCTACCTTCACAAAATAGCTGATTATGTTATACACCAAGCTTTCATTGAATAAAATATACTTTGTCATTTCCCCCTATGCAGTCAGTCATGTATCTTGAAATTTTCCATCTTGCAATATTTTCTTTCACTAAAATATTCCCTGGGATTCATGAAAGCTTCATGCGAGCGGATCATGCATATTTATGAAGGTGCACTGCTGTATAACCTGCAGGGGCAAGATCTGTGAACAAGTTCAGGGGGCGTGTCTGAGCAGTGTTCACACAGTAAACATGCCCCCTGCACTCAGGAAGTGCTGTATAGCACTTTGAAAACAAAAACAGTGTCCATGGACACTGTTAGCATACCCCACAACTGAACAGATATTCGCAGAATGTCCAGATTTGTGCCTCATATGTTAGGTGTGTTCCTCCTACTGTCCTGGCAAAGAGCTGAAGCTCAAAGTTATTAAATAATGACAAACATTTGAGTCTAAGACTCCACATTCTTCAAATAAGTCATGCTAATGCAAAACTCATTATTCTATCAACTTTCTAAGTTTGTAAGAGCAATATTTAAAATCTAGCTCTTTGTCCCCACATCATGTTAGGCTTTGTCAAGATGTATGTTCTAACAGGTGGAGAGGTATAACTGTTAGCTATGTGCATATCCCCAAACTAAGATTCACAGGTTCATAGGTAGGTAGTAGGCTATTGGCCCTAGGGCCTATACAAGCCTAGCCAAAAAGGTACCCTGGCTTTCGCCACCCAAGAAAATTATTTTCCTGTGCCCCTGTCAAGCAGAACCACAGAAGTGATCCCCGGGGTGAATTTCCTATTACCCATCCAATCATCAA
Source organism: Protopterus annectens (assembly GCF_019279795.1). Taxonomy (NCBI): domain Eukaryota; kingdom Metazoa; phylum Chordata; order Ceratodontiformes; family Protopteridae; genus Protopterus; species Protopterus annectens. Next base: position 1,910,907,089 of record NC_056739.1, read on the forward strand.
GATTTTTCTTGAAGAGTGTTAATGAGGAGCTCTGTTTGACATAGATAGATAGTCTGTTCCAGAGTATGGGAAGTCTCTGGGACAGGAATCGATCCCTCCAGCATGTTCTGTTTATTGTGGTGACAAGGTTTAGGTCCCTAGAGTGTGTAGCTCGGAGGATTGGGATTTCTTTAAGTGGAGCATGTCCAACAGCTCTGGGTTTGACATAGCTTTGTATGTTAGGCAGAGATCGCCTCTGAGTAGGCGATATGCGATGGAGTAAAGCTGGAGTTTTTTGAGAAGGTCTGCGTAAGGCATCTGTTTGAGGCCAGTAATCCTTTTTGTGAGGTATTTTTGCAGCCTTTCCAGTTGTTGTAGATGTCTTGTGAGGTACATACCAAAAGGGGCGTTGTACTCTATAATGGGTCTAATGAGTGATGAGTAGAGGGGAACAATGACCTCTTTTTTTCTGGATGAGAAACATTTTGAGTTGAGATGTGCCATGTAGAAGGATTTCCTTACCACTGTGGGGATGTGATTATCAAAGGAGAGAATACTGTCCACCTGTGTTTCAAGGTCTCTTATCACACTTTCGGTGTTAAGTAGACTACCACCTATGTGGTAGTTCATTGGTACAGAGTTTTTACCAAAGGGGATGACAATGCACTTTTTGGCATTGAGCTTGAGACCATGTCTTTGACACCAGGCATCTGTCTCAGTGAGGCCCTTTTCTAGGATGTCCACATCATTCGGAGTTTTGATTATGGCTCCTAGTTTGCAGTCATCTGTGAATTTAGTTAGCCAAAGACCTTCTGTGTTAGCCTGTACTTCAGAGAAGTAGATACCAAACAGGAGCGGACCCAGGACTGAACCCTGTGGTACTCCACTTGTCACTGGTTTGAAGTCTGATTTGGAGTCTGCTACTTTCACAGTGTGGGTTCTGTAAGTAAGCCAGTTGGCAACCCATCTTGTGACATAGGGATTTATACCTAGTTTAGTGAGTTTATCTATAATTCCAGAGTGGGGGATGGTGTTGAATGCCTTGGCGAGATCTAGACAGGCTGTGTGAACCACCTTATCCTCATCTATGGCTTTGGTGACTACTTTAAAGAAGTCTATCAGGTTTAGGAGACATGATCTGCCTTTTACAAAGCCAAACTGTGTGGGGTCCAGAGTTTGGAGATCTCCAATGTCTTTGTTTATGAGTTCCATGATGATACGTTCCATGGCCTTTTAGACGAGGCTCGTCAGGCTAATGGGGCGGTAGTTCCCAGGGTCTGTCATGGCCCCTCCTTTGTGGAGTGGGATAACTGTCACGGTGTGCCATTCAATGGGCACAAAGCCTGAGGTGAGGCTATGATTGAACATGGTACTTAGGTGGGGTGCCAGTTCATTCTGTAGTTCATGGAGAAGGCAGCCTGGGATGTTGTCAGGTCCCATGGATGCTGTGTTCTTGGCTTTGGAGAGTGAGGTTTTTACCTGGGCAGCCATGATTACAGGAACTTTGCATTCTTCCGGTATAAAGATGGGCCCTTTTGGGGGTGAGAGGGGGGTAAAGTTAGCAATGAACCTATCTGCCAGGATGTTGGCAATATAATTTGCTTCTGTATATTTAGTGTCATTGTGCTGTAACTCAGAGCAGATCCGAGTGTTGCCATTGAGATTTTTGACATAGCTATAGAATGCTTTGTGGTTGTCTTTAGAATCAATGGCAGTTTTGTTTTCATAACTAGCTTTGGAGGATTTTATGAGGGATCTCAGCTTCTTACTGAGGCTGACCAGGGAGTTCCTCCAATCGTGGGATTTTATTCTTTTTTGCAACAGTTTCTTTCTTCTGTTGTAGAGTTTGTTCATAGCAGAAGACCACCAAATTGGCTTCCTTTTTTTGGAGGATAGCATCTTGGTTCTGTTAGAGATAGCATGATCCATGCACTCATGTAAGTGCTTATAAAGTGCATTTGTGTAGGATTTAGCAGTCGTACCTCTATTGTCCATCTGCATGGGTGTCGTGAAGTTTGCCACTTCTGTCTTGAAGCGTGAAGTTGGGTTTGGAGAATTGTTTTACGGTTGTTTTCCTAATGGGGGGTGGGATGTGGATGTCTAGGGTGATTAGCTGTGGAACACCGGTCACACATGTTGGTGATGACCAGGTCTAGGATATTGCTGCCCCTGGTGGGGATGTGGATAAGTTGATTCAAGGCGTTGGAATTGATGATTTCCAGAAAACGTTGAGCAAAAGAGTTGGTACATGAGTAGTTTTCCCAGTTAATGGTAGGGTAGTTGAAATCACCCATTATTAGAGTATTGAGTTGTACCTTAATATTTTTCAGTGTATCAAGAAAAGGAGTGGGAATCCTGGGGCATGGTGGGGGGTCTGTAGCAAGCTACAATCTGGATTGTGGTTTTACCCAGAGTTAGTTGAACTTGGATAATCTCGGATGCATTATGCTGAGCAACTAGCTTGGAGGTGTAGATATCCTTAATGAATATAGGCACGCCTCCACCTTTGGGGTTTCGGTCCGGGTTTGGTGGCCAAAAGGTTTGGTATGAATTATAGCCTGGTAATGCAGGGGTGCTCTCTGGAGCTTTGAACCAGGTCTCTGTCACTGCACAGATGTAAATGTTCTCCATTTTAAGGAGTGCCTCAAGTGAGTGCATTTTGGGGTTTAGACTTCTAGCACTGAGTAACATTACCCTCAGATTTTGCTTGCTTGTACCTGTTACAGTGGTGAATTTGTCATTTGAACCTTGCCTAAAAAAGGCACTATAGGGGTGGCAAGAGCCTTTGCCAGTATCCGGAATCCCAAGGGCGACAGGTGCAGGCCATCTCTGGCAAAGCAGCGTGGTCTGTCGATCATGTCATCCCAGGCAGACAGATAGTGGATTCCCTTAGAATGACACAAGAAGCTTAGCCAATTGTTAAAGTCAATCATTTTGTCTTTGTACTGTGGTGTCATTCTGGGTGATGGCAGGATGCTACTCAGGGCTAGGGTCATACCAGCATGGGCTACAAGATCGGAGAGCTCCTTCATGTCTCTTTTCATGTACTCCAGGGAGGTACATCTCAGGTCATTCACACCAACATGGACAATGACAGAGTCATATTTGTACTTGTTGTGGAGTGACCTAAGTGCATGCATTATGTGGTGGATCCTGGCACCTGACAGGCAGCTGACAGTAACTTTTTCCTTGTTTAGCCTGATGAGTGGAACATCAGTGTGCCTGACTATAGAGTCACCTATGACTAGAGTGTTGGGTACGCTATGCCTTATGGGCTGTAGTTGAGTGGCACACTGAGTATGTGAGCTATGTGTAATTTGGGTTGTGTTGGGGGGTGGAGGTTGCTTGCATTTCTGCTTTGGAGGTCTCTGTTATATGGGCAGATTTATACTGAGAGCCTCTGGGAATGTAGGTTTTGTGCTTCTGTGTGTGTGTTTTGGTGGTGTAGGCTTTGAGGGACTATGTGATGAGTGTGGTGCGGTGCAAGTGTTTACCTTCTCCTCTTGACTGTCTAAGCCAGTCTTTGGTGAAGAGAGCTTTGTTTCCAGTTTGGCTATATAAGTGCATCTCTCACAGGTCATAGTGTTGGGTGGTAGGAGGAGAGGGTTGTCTGTGTACATGAGGCAATTGCTGCATTGTCCCAAGATGCCCAGATTCATCAGGTAGACAGGAGAAAACACTGGGAGCTGACCTTTAGACATGCCTGAATAGGTTCTTATTTATTAAGTGCTAAAGACTGTTTTCCTCTAGACACGTGAGAAAAGTTGAGTGCTGTAGTAATTTGTAACTTATTTAGTGCTTACAATGAGTTCTGAACAAGTGCTGAGAGCAAAGAAACAGATGAGTGCTAAAACTAAAAAGCTGGCTAGTTGCAAGGGAAATTTTAAAGAACAGACTTTATGGCACCAGGAATAGTTTAACCCTAGTTAAGTGGGAGGGGGGCTTAGGAGCTCACAAACAGTCCTGGACACAGCAAATCCGTATCTGACCTGCCGCAGGAAAGGGGAGAAGCAAGCTTAGGATTTTTTTTTCCAGTAAAGTGGAAATGGAGAAAGCTGGAACAGAAGTTAATTCAACGTTAAGAATCTGAGTGGGTTGGCCTTCACAAATGTTCTCTTTTAGAGTGAATGAACTAATGACACTAGACTGGGAGGAGTGTCACAGATCAAATATACAGTATGGGTGGGCAACTGCAAAACCACCAAGTATAAGAACACACAACGCTAGGGAGGGTGAGTGGGAAAAATTACAGTTCCTAGCTGTAGCCACTAAATGAAAGTTTTAAACAGATCAAGGAGCAGACTTGAGAATGCTTTTAACTGTAAACCTGCTAAGAAAAATAAAACTAATATTTATATATTTTCACCTCCCCACTAAAGATTAAGCGTAGCTGAGTGGGTGTGCACATCGCACAGGTGTGTTCAGCATAGCTTAAACATCTGAAGGAGCTAAATAGAAGTATACAGCCAAAGTGAGATAGTGATGTGGTTAGAGCTTTTGCTTAGCATGCAGTCATTCACAGTTCAAGCGCCAATGCAGTCCATTCATTTTTATATGTGAAAGCAGCACTAAAATATATTTTATTTTAAATAGATATAGATTAATATATATATTTGTTAACCAGGGTAGTGTTGGTAGCAGGTCCAAATGTGAGCTGTCAGTGTAGTACAGATGTGAAACCCCCATATAAACACAAGTGTCCCATAAAGTAGAGCCACAACAGAATATAATGTAATGAAAGCACATAGGGGGATGTTATGGAAGGTAAACATATATATCATAGAATGTCATTAATAAGGACTCAATCCCACAATCCTGATAGTCCATAAAATAAAAGCTGAACAACGTTAAATTTTGCTCAGCTTTGCTTAGCTGGTGTAAGCATTGCTTCAATCTAAATATTTAGCAATAATTAGCGTAGCTAAGTGGATTTGCGCACTGGTAAGCAGTGCTTAGCATCTACCCCTTTAAGTAATGCTTATCTTAGTTAAGCGGGTTTGCCCGTCACTTAGCTTAGCTCAGCATATTCAAAATCAGCCAATCACGGCAAAGGGTGGGAATCCAGCCCTATTTAAACCCTGTAGGTGGGAATACAACCATAAGCAGTTGTATCTGATCACTGCAGGCACTATGGCTGGCGTTGGTGAGGGTGTGCACTTTCGGGCGCAGTTTGGGGCATTCCAGACTCCAGGGTCATAGCTGGACTCCTCATAAAAGACCATTAAGGGAGACTGCTGCACGACCAGTATCAGGGCTCCCAATACAAAGCAAAGGCCTGGGACCATCTCACATGTGACCTCACCAGTGGTACTGGTATCCCTCAGACTGGTGAGCAAGTCCGGTACCCTTATGCTGACCTGAAGTGTAGGAAGAGGGACCTCTTGGACCAGTGGATTAAAGACGCTCATGCACAGAATGTGCCAGCAGTGTGTAAGTATCAGTATCAATTATTGTGTAACAAAGTTCAGCCTAAGTATAAAATGGATAGGTATGCATAAATGTTTCTCTATCTCCTGTACAGCTGCAGATGAGAGGGCTCCGAACGTGGACCCCCATGCCAGCAGGCTGCTAAGGCTGCATCGCATGGCTTGTGAGTACAAATATAGCTTGCAGTAGTCAGGGCAAATAAATAGAAAGGCTGCCAGTAATTAGAAATGTGTATTGTTTGTACTGAATAAACAAGACATTAGTAGAGTAATAGTGACGTATAGGATATATATCAATAAAAGTGTCAGTACCTCTTAATAAAACTCAAAACCCCAGACTGTTGTGTTTACTTTGGTATGTGGGTAGTATGAATCTAAATGTGTACTGGTTCTGCACAGAAACTATGGCTCTGATAGCATTAATTAATCGAGGCCCATCTGACAAAGATTGTGGAGTTGTAAAACAGATTAACTATAAGAAATGTTCCATGTACCAAGATCTGATCCCTGAATAGTAATGTTGTGTTAACCATTGTTTTCCATACTGTAATACTTCAAGGTATGAATGCACAGTATAAGAACTATCTGCCATGCATGAATATCAGAATTACAAGACAGATTGTCCAAACAAAGAGAGTATTATGCAGAAAACAGTCAAGAAAAAAGCAGCAGTCCCCCAATAGCTCATTGTGATGAAACACAAACTTGTTGCACCTTTTTGCACAAACAGGCACAGTTCGAATCCTGAGAATAGTATTAAGCTGTATGCATAATCTCACCCAAGAATGTGTGAATATATGTAGAAACAGTCAGGTATTGTTAACCGAAATTTCCTTCACAGGTCTGCCAGGTATAAATGAGCTGTAAAAAAGCTATAATTATACACTGTGTACAAAACACACTGCCCAACCCCAGGGCTGAAAATGACAGCAAGATAAGTACATACATCAAGTAATCTCCACCAAGAAATGTCCCTCAACTGTCACACTGTCACAGCTAGTGGTCACTGCCAACACCCAGGGTGACCGATAGAAATCAAGCCGGAGTATGGCAGTAGCACACACACACACACACACACACACACACACACACACACACACACACACACACACACACACACACACACACACACACACACACAGTATGGGTGCACATATGTAGCCTTGACAATGTGAATATGGGTAGAACCAGTCAGGTAGTGTTAACAGAAATTTCCTCCACAGGTCAGCCAGGTAAGAAAAGGCATAAATTACTTGTAAGAAGGCTGTAATTATACACTGTGTACAAACATGCCACTGCCCAACCCAAGGCCATAGGTTGATGTAAAATGAGGTAATACATGGGGAGTAATGATTAGAGGAATGATCATTAAAGCTTCAAGCAATTGAAGCCTATGCAGTTGTTAACTGACATTTCTTTCTCTCCCCCACCCTATCTGCACCAGTAATCTAAACAAATAAATCAATGGGTAATGGGTATGTTTTTCTCCAAACCTACTGTTGGGACATGTGTCCTATTGTTCTAGAAATATTCAAACAATTAATTATTAACGTTCCCTGTTCAAATACTGTCATTGGTAGCCTGTTGCTATCAGTGCAATCTGCATGCCATTATAATGCCCACTGTGGTTCTATTTGCTATATAACTGATTAAAATCTTTTGTTTTGGGTTAATGGGAACACCCATGCATGCTGTTATAACTGATCCTGGAATGTGTTGTTCATGACTAACCAACATATGTTGTAAATCCTCAACACCATGGCATGTCTGGGAAGGCCTGACCCAGCAGATCCGCCTGGCCCGCCTCAACTGGCTGTGGCACTAGGCCCAAGCATGTCTGGGAACCTACCCAGGACCTCCTTGTCCGCTGGTCCTGCACCACCTTTGGGTGGAGCTGTCTCAGGAAATGGGGCCCCTCCACCCCCTTGGAGTGAGCACGAACAGGACACCATCACCCATAATCAGGGCTGGAGATTGGTGCATAGTGAGCTTCGAAAGGAGTTCAGAGATCAGCTATGCCAGCTTGAGGGCCACGTGGTGAATCTTGAGGGTCAGCCTGCCCCTCCTGCTCAGCCCCCAGCACAGCCACCTTTGGGGCCGTGAAGATGTAGTGGTGACTGCCCATGGGTGGGGACTTCAGTCCCACTGTATCCATTTGGAGGCTTGTGGGCATCCGATTCCCAACCACCCTCCCCGTCCAAGGTGTTTACCTCCCACATGTGTAATATACTGCACCTGTCTGCTGTCTTACCTGTCTTACTACCCAACTTACCTCCCCAAATATACCCAATATCCTTCCCCAACATCCCACTCTCAGCTTATTAAAAAAAAGGCAATCTATTCCCAAACTAAAAATGTCGCCCCATACATAGCTGTCCATTATGCACACATCCATTGGACACATATAATTGCACATAGATAGATTGCACATAGATTAGTACTAGGTTAACTGCCCTTGCGAGATTCAAAGGCAAACACCTTAACCATTAGGCCATCCTCCCTCTAGTCTAATTGGCTTAACAACACATTACTGTTGTCCTCACCCCTCTCTCAGGGGTTCAAAGTGTCCAAATTCACCTCCAAATTCTGTACAGATGTACAGCTGTTGCTGTATCAGAAATGGACAGGCATGGACCTTCCCTACGTCCATGCTGCACATCCCTAGCTATCTTTCATATTGTTTTTTCCCTTTGCATGCCCCCTTTTTCACCACTTTCCTATCACCCCTTTTTCCTTTTCTTTTCTTTTAAAGAAATTAGTGCAGGGGTAAGCAGGAGTAAGCTGCAGTAAACGAGTTTGCGTGATGCTAAGCAATGCCTACACAGGTTAAGCAGGTTCCCATTTAACCATGTGTTGGTATTGCTTACGATCTTGCAAACCCACGGCAAACTCACTTACAACTGCTTAAAACTGCCTTAATCACCCTGTCTCCATCAGCCACTAAACTGCCCAACAACAAAATAATCATCCCTGCCAAGTCTTGGACCCAGTATAGCATAGTCAGAGAAATGCACCACTATACCATCTAAGCTGCAGTGCTAAATGCTGCTTTTTCAAATATATCATTCATTACAGGTATAGCATAGTAGGGAACAAACACTGTAGAATCAGTCATGTTTAGTATATATAAAAATACACATAAAGATGTGTATGGTGATAGATAAATAAGAAAAAGTATATACATCAGATATATGAACAATTCAATGGTAGAAGAATGTAAGCTGCTCGTTCTACAGGACAATAGTTATATCCAGTTGAATCAATTTATTGAAAATCACAAAACGGCCATAAAAACAATACCAGTTAAGCGCTTTCGGCTGTACCCCAGCCTTCCTCAGAACAACTGTTGTATTTTACAAATGGTATATATACACCCAGCTACTCACAATTAATCAAATTAAGTAATTAATCAATCAAATAAAAAAAACGCCAAAACAATTTTTTAAAATACTTCATAGAAAAATCTACTTTACACTAAACAGTAATCCTATAATGAATATAAACTATACATTTAAATAATATGAACTATACATTTAAAAATGAATGTTGAAAATGTAAAAAATGTTTTAAAAATGTTCTAAAATTATGTAAGGTTGTTTAAAATTCTACAGACCATTCCAACCAGCTCATATCTTTTTAATATACACAGTGTATCTATTCTGATATTTATTCTAATGCTAGGAAGGGTTTTATACTAATAAAATCGTTGAGACCAGGCGGTCTCGTAGAATCTGTTATAATTTGCCATTTACTTTCACATAATGACAGTTTAATTTTCCAATCCCCTCCGAAGGGTGTGTAATCTATCTGTTCAATAATGGAAAAAAGGAAGCTGTGGTCATCCCCTTTATCTAAAATGTGCCTATATAGTGCATTTTTAGTGTCCTGCTTCCCTATTTTGTACAAATGTTCGTAAATGCGCCTGTTAAATTGTCTCTCGGTTTTCCCTATATAATGTGCATTACATTTTGTGCAGGTAGCCAAATATACAACCTGTTTAGTTTTACAGTTTCCTCTTTTACATCTAATAATGGTATGACATATGTCCCCAAGTGTTATAGTCTTACTCAAATTAATGTATTTGCACTGTTTACAATTTCCACATTTGACAGTGCCATGTATTTTGTTAGTGTTTTGTTTGAAATGGCTACCTCTTTCCAACAGCCTCTTCAAATTGGGGGCTGTTTTGAAAACACATCTCGGTATAGGGTCCAATATATGGTCCTTGTCCATAACCATCAAGGTCATCCAATGTTTTTCCAAAATTTCTTTGATGATATATGTACTGGGGGAATACATAAGGACACAAACCCTACCCATAGGGGTACTGGATGTACTCTCCTTAAGGGATTGTTGGTATGAACCTAATAGGGGTGGATATTTTCTACCCCATTCGTTGTGAACATATTTGATAACTTCGTTGACCATCTTTTCAGGATACGCTCTTCTAATGAACATCTCCTTAATGGTGTTAAGTTCGGATTCCAAAATATGTGTGTTAGACGACATCCTCGCTGCCCGTATACATTGTCCTTTGATTACATTGTGGAATACATATGGTGGATGATTACTACTGTAATGGACGTAATCATTCGAGAAGGTGGGTTTTCTGTAAATTCTCGAAGTAAACCCGTGTCCATTGTTACTCAAAAGTACATCAAGATAGGAAATCTCCTTGAAACTGTATTCAAAAGTGAATTGTAAAAACTCCACGGTGTTGTTCAAATATACCATAAATTCCTGTAATCTGTCCTCTGATGCCTTCCACAAGATGAAGATGTCGTCCAAATATCTGATGTATAAAGCAATGTCTTTGTTAAAGGAACTCTTGAACACATATTCTGATTCCCATTCAGCCATGACTAAGTTCGCGAAGATCGGAGCGCACGCTGCTCCCATCGCCACTCCCCTTGTCTGCCTAAAGAATTCTCCTTGAAAGGAGATGTAGTTGTAGTCCAACACAAGTGACATCATATCACAAATGAGGCTGACCTTCTCCCAAGGGAATTCAGTGAACTTAGTGAGACTTCTTTCTAAAAATTCCAATCCCTCAGTCCTGGGTATACTTGAGAAAAGGTCAACCACATCCACTGTCAAATAAATCAAATTGGTGTCCCATACATCACTTGTGATGGCCCCCAAAAATCTCCATGAGTCCTTGATGATATGTTGAATGTTGTCGTATGTCTTCTTAAGCCAACTGTCGATCAATTGTCCTATTTGGAAGGTTTTGGACCTGGAACCTGATACAATAGGACGAAAAGGTGGTTTGTTAATGGATTTGTGTATCTTAGGGATACCCACCATCTTAGCTAGAACTGGATGGTCCACCTTAATGAAGGAATAAGTATCATTAGAAATCCTATTGTCTATAAGATATTCCTCTATGATGAGGTCTATGCGCTTATGACCAATGTTGACCTGATTAAGAGATATGTTCTCATAATTCCCTGAATTTTGGAGTATATTATATATCTCACAGTTGTAATCATCAGTGGAAAAAATCACAGCTCCCCCTCCCTTGTCAGGTTTCATAACCCTGATATCTTTGTTGGTAATAAGATCAGATAGGCATTTTCTTTCCAAACCTGTAAGATTGTCAGATGTAAGATTTCTCTTGCCTTGCATCTTGTTGTATGCCCAATAGATGTCATTGCATACAAGTTGCTCAAAGTTATGAACATGGGGGTTGGAAGCCGGCATGTATGTGCTTTTTTTGGTTAGCTCAGTTCCTGCTATACCCTTAACCTTCGAGTTGGACTCAGCATTTGTGTTAAATTGTAAGGCCAAATTCAATTTCCTACAATATTTCTTGATCTCCTTAATGCTGTCCAATACATTCCATCCTCTCATGGGTATGAACTTCATACCTTTACTTAACAATTGTGCACACGTTTCTGTGATCTCCATGGTCGTGTAGTTAAACACCTTGAAGCCATCATGTAAAAAAATTCTGGGATGTGGATCAGGATTATTGGATTCTGTCTGGTGTCCATCTAGAATAGTCATACAGCTAATGTCTTCTACCAACACTTGGTCAACGGTAACGTTATTCTTGGACCTATTCAAGTCCTGTGCCATTGTTTTGTGGCCCTCCAAGCTGGATAGTATCTTCCCCCCTGAAAATTTTCTTCCTTATGTAGTTTTTTCGGTTCATTTCTCCTAATTGTATGTGTATTTCTATCAAGTTCTTTATGTCTTGGCCAAACATACACTCTATCCTTCTTGTAAGCTTCCACATCCCGTTGTATTTTCTTTTCTTTCCTATCTACTATGTTCTGTACATTGTTTTCAGCATAGTAATACTGCTTGTTGTACAAATCTTTAAAACTTTCAAAATCTTTGTGTTCTGTAATGGTAATGTTGATATGTTCTAACTGTTCAGCTAATGAGCATAATTTAGCATCCAAATGTTTAATTAATATTTTCATGAATTCATATCCAAACCCTTCGAATAACTTATTAAATTCGTTTTCAACTTCAGGGGTATATGAAATACCTAGCGGTAGTTTAAAGAACCTAATACCTTTTGGCACAATTTTAAGCTTAATACACTTAGTTAAATAACTACTATCAATCTTAGCATTTTTGTATGCCATTAGTTTCTTTCCATAATCTAATATACACTCTTTCAATGTTATACAATTGTTGTCTGTATAGTCATGTTGTTCATTCAAAACTCTCATATCATGATCAAAATAATCATAGTCATCTCTTAAAAATTGTTCAAACAAATCTCCTCCATTTTGCATGTTACTTTTTACAAACTTATTACTAATATAATGTGCATTGTCCGTTTTATCTTTATAATGAAATCCAGTAAAACTGTTGGAATCATGTCCCAACTTATCAAAGACAGTACCTGTATTATCCGGAACGGCCCTTGGCCGACTGCTAATATGTTTATTAATTTTCGGGCGTGCTCCACCGTATTGGTTGTCCAATCGCTTTCTGCAAACACTAAAATCAAAAGTACAATCCTGTTCCACAAATTCATGACGTTCACTTAAGAGATAATCCTCTTCGGTATGTGCTAAATCCAATGCCCGAGAATTCTCCACCCTGCTAGCTGCTGCGGTTTCTCCAACATGGTGTATAGTTGGCGGATTTTCAAAGACACCGTCAGTGTCTAGTAGGGCTTTGGGGAAGCCACAATCCGGTGTGCTAACCTCGCCTCCTCCTAACGGTCTTTGCCCAATAATTCTCGTCTGCGTGGTACGTGTGCTACAGGCGTTGATAACGTCCGCATCATCCTCGGAAGTTGCATGTACCAGGTGTGCTCGGACCAGCTTCGTGGATTCTCCGGAATGACTTTCATCAAGTGGTTTCTCGTTTTTCTGAGAAACCAATTCAGTAAATAACATTAAAAGTTTATGCACTTCACCCTGAAGTGCTGTAACATCGGCCCTTAATTCTGATATAACGTCCTTCGACAATGAAGCAGCGGGAGACATATCTTCTGCCATTACCACGAACTCACCACAATGATGTAGGCAAACAACACAAGAACAATTCAATGGTAGAAGAATGTAAGCTGCTCGTTCTACAGGACAATAGTTATATCCAGTTGAATCAATATATTGAAAATCACAAAACGGCCATAAAAACAATACCAGTTAAGCGCTTTCGGCTGTACCCCAGCCTTCCTCAGAACAACTGTTGTATTTTACAAATGGTATATATACACCCAACTACTCACAATTAATCAAATTAAGTAATTAATCAATCAAATAAAAAAACCGCCAAAACAATTTTTTAAAATACTTCATAGAAAAATCTACTTTACACTAAACAGTAATCCTATAATGAATATAAACTATACATTAAAATATGAACTATACATTTAAAAATGAATGTTGAAAATGTAAAAAATGTTTTTTTTTCAAACAATTATTTATTTGACAGTGGATGTGGTTGACCTTTTCTCAAGTATACCCAGGACTGAGGGATTGGAATTTTTAGAAAGAAGTCTCACTAAGTTCACTGAATTCCCTTGGGAGAAGGTCAGCCTCATTTGTGATATGATGTCACTTGTGTTGGACTACAACTACATCTCCTTTCAAGGAGAATTCTTTAGGCAGACAAGGGGAGTGGCGATGGGAGCAGCGTGCGCTCCGATCTTCGTGAACTTAGTCATGGCTGAATGGGAATCAGAATATGTGTTCAAGAGTTCCTTTAACAAAGACATTGCTTTATACATCAGATATTTGGACGACATCTTCATCTTGTGGAAGGCATCAGAGGACAGATTACAGGAATTTATGGTATATTTGAACAACACCGTGGAGTTTTTACAATTCACTTTTGAATACAGTTTCAAGGAGATTTCCTATCTTGATGTACTTTTGAGTAACAATGGACACGGGTTTACTTCGAGAATTTACAGAAAACCCACCTTCTCGAATGATTACGTCCATTACAGTAGTAATCATCCACCATATGTATTCCACAATGTAATCAAAGGACAATGTATACGGGCGGCGAGGATGTCGTCTAACACACATATTTTGGAATCCGAGCTTAACACCATTAAGGAGATGTTCATTAGAAGAGCGTATCCTGAAAAGATGGTCAACGAAGTTATCAAATATGTTCACAACGAATGGGGTAGAAAATATCCACCCCTATTAGGTTCATACCAACAATCCCTTAAGGAGAGTACATCCAGTACCCCTATGGGTAGGGTTTGTGTCCTTATGTATTCCCCCAGTACATATATCATCAAAGAAATTTTGGAAAAACATTGGATGACCTTGATGGTTATGGACAAGGACCATATATTGGACCCTATACCGAGATGTGTTTTCAAAACAGCCCCCAATTTGAAGAGGCTGTTGGAAAGAGGTAGCCATTTCAAACAAAACACTAACAAAATACATGGCACTGTCAAATGTGGAAATTGTAAACAGTGCAAATACATTAATTTGAGTAAGACTATAACACTTGGGGACATATGTCATACCATTATTAGATGTAAAAGAGGAAACTGTAAAACTAAACAGGTTGTATATTTGGCTACCTGCACAAAATGTAATGCACATTATATAGGGAAAACCGAGACAATTTAACAGGCGCATTTACGAACATTTGTACAAAATAGGGAAGCAGGACACTAAAAATGCACTATATAGGCACATTTTAGATAAAGGGGATGACCACAGCTTCCTTTTTCCATTATTGAACAGATAGATTACACACCCTTCGGAGGGGATTGGAAAATTAAACTGTCATTATGTGAAAGTAAATGGCAAATTATAACAGATTCTACAAGACCGCCTGGTCTCAACGATTTTATTAGTATAAAACCCTTCCTAGCATTAGAATAAATATCAGAATAGATACACTGTGTATATTAAAAAGATATGAGCTGGTTGGAATGGTCTGTAGAATTTTAAACAACCTTACATAATTTTAGAACATTTTTAAAACATTTTTTACATTTTCAACATTCATTTTTAAATGTATAGTTCATATTATTTAAATGTATAGTTTATATTCATTATAGGATTACTGTTTAGTGTAAAGTAGATTTTTCTATGAAGTATTTTAAAAAATTGTTTTGGCGTTTTTTTTATTTGATTGATTAATTACTTAATTTGATTAATTGTGAGTAGCTGGGTGTATATATACCATTTGTAAAATACAACAGTTGTTCTGAGGAAGGCTGGGGTACAGCCGAAAGCGCTTAACTGGTATTGTTTTTATGGCCGTTTTGTGATTTTCAATAAATTGATTCAACTGGATATAACTATTGTCCTGTAGAACGAGCAGCTTACATTCTTCTACCATTGAATTGTTCTTGTGTTGTTTGCCTACATCAGATATATGGAGCTATACATATAAAACAAATATGTATAGAATAGGTACATATATATTGTTATATAAATATATGTATAGATATTAAAAAGGGATATATATACACACACACACACACACACACATATATATATATATATATATATATATATATATATATATTTATATATATATATATATATATATATATATATATATATATAAATAAATGAATCCTCTTCGGTAGATCGAACTTTTACAAGTTTGAACCTCATATGGCCGAGACCATATGTTCGAACTTGTAAAAGTTTGAGTGGACTGAATGGAGATCCCTGTACAGTGTGGAACTGGAAGATTTCCCTTTTCTGCAATGTAGTGTGATCTCGGAGTTGGTATATTTAAGAAGGGGTGTGTGGGGAGTGCAGGGGGGCATAGCTCCCCTGCTACAAACATTTTTGTTTTTGTAGTTTTTTTACTTTTTTATTCAGTATTTGAACTTTTACAAGTTTGAACATATGGTCTTGGCCATATGTGGGTAGAGTTTGTAAAAGTTCAATCTACTGAAGTAGACCTATCTAAAAAAAAAAAAAAAGATATTTTGGACAAAGGCTGTCAAACTGGAGAGACAATGAGCCAAGACCAGGGACGTAATGTATGTACTGCAGTTATAAATGTAGAATGTTGCTACAGTAACAGGGTTTGTCTCAGCATACATGTTCAGAAAGATGTGAGTTCTGAAACTGAAATGTATGTCATCATTTACTGACAGAAATCGTCACATCACGGTGATTTGCCAAAGAAATGAAAATAATGATTCTGTGGAACAGAACAGAAATAACAGCAATAAACCTAGACAGTCATCTGGCCAGTTGAGAGGTATGCTCAGAACCCCTTCGTGGAACAAATCTGGACCAAGCCTGACAAAGGGGGGGGGGGGATCCATGAAACTGGAAATATATCCCAAATACTGGAGTAGATAAGGTGACACAATTGATGCAGTAACACCCTCCTGTATTTTGTAACATATATTGATTGGAATAGCTCAAGTCCAAAACCAAATTACTCCCCACTAGATACTGACATTAATCTTCACATCATCCCACTGATGTGTCAGACATAGACAACACGTATGGGGGCCAGGCAACAGTACATCTGATAAATATCTGGACATAACATCGCAGTAGGGAAACTACACTACACTGCTAGGCATGTCACCAAGTACTGTCTAAACTACAGTCAGACTGATACAACACTAACACATTTTTGCTATGGGGGAATACACATGTAATTGCAAATGTATCACGCCCTACAGGGATGTAACAGCACTGACAAACAGACATCAGTGCGAAAGTGCATACCTATAATCAATCTCGCCACATTCAAAGTGACATACAGGTAAGCCACGTGAACAGTAGAGAATATGGACTGTGTGAACAAAATCATCAGCATGTTTGCCACTCACACACTACCCCTACATATACTGGCCCAATTCACAGTGTAGTCTGATGCCTGACTGTGATATGGGACATGTCAGTCTGCCCCTACAAACATATACAGCTGGTAGAGCACCAGAAACTGGAACAGCATGCAGAGTCGGATAGAAAAGGACCCATAAGACTTACATCTACTCTCCTCCCTATACAGGCCAAATAACACATTCACAATACACTGCTACACAATCCTGATAAAGTGTCAACAATAGCCAGAAATACACAGTCCTCTCAACTGTATAGAGTCCCACAGACTGTCTAGGCTTTGTCCTCATATATAAGGCCTCCTACACATAACATGTCTAGCAGTCTGATACATCACTAGGATGATATCAGGAATGAAGTCACTATATAATGATATAGTATGCCTATCCACCTCTTACAGCATGACATCTGGACAAAGCTTGACATACTTGGGGGGCAGAAGCCCAAACACACAGGCATTATTGACATATTGCTGTTATAAACTGAGAAAGTTGCTGGTGTAACAGGGTTGTTGTAACATATTTGTTCTGAGGGATATGAAGTCAGAAACACACATGGATGTTACCATTTACTGACTGCAATCCTCAGAGTATGCTACTGAATTTCCAAGGCCAAAAAATGTGTGAGTAACACAACAAATATAAGAGTCCAAACTCTGGCCAGTCTGTGGATAGCCCTACAGTTGAGAGTTATGTCAACCACATAACACTATCAGACTTAAATTCATGCAGAGCAGCTATATCCACACACACGCTGTCAAACTAGCATTACTTCATCTGTATAACAGCAATACTTACATTAGGTCCCTATGTCTGGAATATTCTCCCCTAGTTTGTTGGGATGTCTCCTCAGTGTTTGTTGTAAGAGATATTTCCAACTACCCTCTATGATGCTGTTTGTCACACACCTCCATAAAGGCCCCCTCACAGGCAACGAAAAGGGGCAATGCCCACATGAAGTACTCAGATTATAGAAGTGTGTTTCCATGCTATTGGGTATGGGAATGATACCACAGCTGTTCTACATGCAATTAGCAAGTGGGGGACTCCAATTGGTGCATAGACCATCAGCTGCTTATGAGCATTACCTACAAAAGGCAAGCTGCCTATACAAAACAGATGTATATCCTACATCTGTCTCAGAGGGAGAGAGAGAGAGGGGGACAGAGACACACAGACACTAACAGACACACTGAACTGATGGATTATACCAACTGAACCAAAAAAAAAAAAACACAGGTATGTCAAACAATTAAGCATGTAATGGAATATAGTAGGGGGTATGTAAATGTGGAAAATAGGAAGTTCTAACAATATTATGTCTCAACAACACATGCTGTACTGATATATTGCTGAGCAGAACCTATGGCCATAGCATCTGTGTCTGTCTGCAGTGACATATAACACAGCTCAGGGCCCTTAGTCACCCCAGGAAAGGATAGCTCACATATGACCACTACTGGAGTGTGTGTGTTGCACAATACTGACTGTGACACTGTTAGGCCAGCTACTGGGGTGTCACAGATGTCCATATGCTAATTGTCGATACAAATATGATATGCATGTTTGTCTCAGACATGTGATGGACCTATACAGGGTATTTGCATACTGAAATACTGTCACAGCTGTGTGTGACATACTGAGTTCATACCATTCAACTGTCCAGTGTTATGCACACTGACCATATGTGTACCTCATATTTGTAGCTATGTCATCAAGACTTGTGTTATGTCTGGCAAATAATTGTAAATTTGTGAACACTGACATTACAACATCACCTTCTCTTTCTTTTGGCTATAACCATTAATGGTCACCACAGCAGATCATCTATCTCCATGTCTTCCAGTCCTCTGCATCTTGCTCTGTTACACCAACCACCTGTATGTCTGCTATCACCACATATCTCAGGCCTTCCTCTTTTCCTCTTGCCTGGCAGCCTCATCTTTTCCCAATTATACTCAGCATACCTCCTCATCACATTTCCAAACCAACATAATTTGCATATTCTCTGGCTTTGTCCCTAAGCTGTCCAACCTGGGCTGTCCCCCTAACATACATATTACTAATGCTGTCCACTCTCGTCCCACCCAGTGCAAATCTTAACATCATTAACTCTGCTACATCCAGCTCTGACTCATGCCTCTTTTATCACACCAGACACTCTTCTCTACCACCCACATCATGCCTGTACTCTCATCTTCACCTCTCCCCCACACTCACCGTTACTTTGAACTGTTGTTCCCAAGTATTTACACCTATCCACCTATGCAAACTGTACTCCCTGCATCCTCACCATTCTTCTATCCTCCCTCCCATTCCCACACATATATTCCATCTTAGTCCTGTTGACCATCATTCCTCCCCTCTCTGGACCATACCTCCACCTCTCCAGGGTCTCCTCAACCTGTTCCCTACTCACACTACAGACCACAATGTCATCTGCAAACAGCATAGTCTACAGGGACTCCTGTCTGATCATGTCTGCCAACCTGTCCATCACCATTGCAAATAAGAAAGGGCTCATAGTTGATCTCTGATGTACTCCCACCTCCATCTTAAATGCACCTGTCACTCCCAGTGAAGAACTCACCACTGTCACACTAGCCTTTTACATATCCAGTAGCATTCTTATGGATTCTTCCGCCACTCCTGACCACCTCATACAATACCACAACCCCTCTCTAGGCATCCTGTCATATGCTATCTCTAAGTCCACAAAGACACAATGCAGCTACTTCTGACCTTCTTTGTATGTCTCCATCAACACTCTGAGCAAACATCGCATCTGTACTGATCTTTTCTGGCATGAATCCATGCTGATGATCAGTAGTCCTCACCTCCCTTCTTAACCTAGCTTCCACCACCCTTTACCATTACCTCATGCTGTGACTGATCAGTGTTATCCCTCTGTAGTTACTACAGCTCTCCACAACACCCTTATTCTCATAATCAGTACCCAAACACATTTTATCCACTCCTCACACATCTTCTCACGTTCCAAGATTACAGTAAACAATCCTGTTAAAAGACCACTGTCATTTGTTCTAAACACCTCCATGCTTCCACAGGTATGTCATCTGAACCAATAGCCTTTCCATTCTTAAACCTCTTCATAGCTATCCTTACTTCCCCCTTGATAAGTTGTTGCATGTCCTGATTCACCATACCCACATCATCCAACCGTTTTCTCTCTCGCTCTCATTCTCTTCATTCAACAGTCCATCAAAGTACTGTTTCCACCTGCTCAACGCACTCCCCTTGCTTATGAGTACACATTATCCTTTATCAGCCTTATTTGCTGCACATCCTTTCTAGCTACATGCCTCTGTCCAGCCAATTGGTACAGGTCCTATTTTCCATCCTTGTGTCAAACCTTACATACAACCCTTCAGATGCCCCATCCTCAGCTATTGCCACCACTCTCTTTGCCATGCACCCCATCTCCCTATACACCTGTCTTTCTTCATCTGTCTCACAATCCCACTTCTCCTTGGCCAACCTCTTTCTCTGTATACTCCCCTGTACTTCCTTATGCCACTACCAGGTCTCCTTGTCCTCCTTCCTCTGTACAGATGTCACACCAAGCCCCATTCTACTCATATCCCTTATTAGCTTGGAGTTACCCAGATATTAGTTAAGTCTTCACTGCCACCCACTGCCTGTCTTAACTCTTCCCTTAACTCAGCCTCACAATTATCCTTTCTCAGTATCCACCATTTGATCCATGGTGCTGCCCTCACACTCCTCCCCCTCTTCCCACAGACCAAATTCCATGCTGCCTAACTACACTTTCCCCTGCCACCACTTTACAGTTACCAATCCCTTCCAAACAGGCCTACCTGCATAGGAGATAATCCACCTGTGTGCATCTTCCTCCACTCTTGTATGTTACCCTATGCCCCTTGGTCTTGTAAAACAACATATTCACCACAGCCATGTCCAACCTCTGTTACAAATTCCATCACCATCTCATCTTCTGCATTCCTTTGCTTAACACCATACCTACCCATCACTTCTGCATCCCTCTGTCCCCTTCACCAACATGCCCATTGAAATCTGCTCCAATCACCACTCTCTCACCCTCGGGTACACTCATCACTACTTCATCCAACCACACCAAAGTACATCTGTCTCATCCATCACACACTCAATTAGCAGAGCATATGCACTAACAACTGCCATCATTACACCATCAACTCCCAACCTGCTAAACATCACTCTACCCAACACTCTTATCACCTCCACAAACACTCTTGGCATAATGTTCCTTCAGGTTAACCCCTACACCAGTTCCCCTCCCATAAATACCATGATATAACTATTTGTATTTGACTCTGATACACACAGCTGTACACCCCTTCCATCTAGTCTCTGGCATACACAATATATCCACCTTTCCTCTGTTCAGCATATCAGCTAGATCTGTCCCCATACCAGTCATACTCAAAACATTAACAGTTCCTACCCTCACTACCACACTCCTAGCCTTTCTCCTCTCTGTCTGCTATATGAGCATCAGACATCCTCCAGGGTATGTCTGTGAATACAAAGGCTACTGCACTATCAAAATACACGTGTGTTACAGCAATATGAAGAAAGTGTCACTAATTGTGACCTATAGGCCTCCATGTATGTGCAGTGTCCTCCAGATGTCCTACCCTAACAGGTTGACATTAATGACTGAGCAGCAAGACTGTAATTACAGTGTGCCATACTGACATAGAACAGAAATGTATAGCAGGTATTAGCTGTGCATATGTATGTATGGGTAGAGGTGTACCTGGCTGCTTCATAACAACTGAAATGGGATACAAAACATCAGGTAAATAAGCTGTACATGTTGTACACATGTGTAACCTTAGTTTCTGTGCATCCAAAAGAGTTACACTTCTACAGCTACTGGTTGTGGCATTGCCCTGACACAGACTGCTCCCTACTATGCTGTCGCAGATGCAGGTTGTCAAATGCGTCTTTGTCGAACTGAAAAGTGCGAAAAGGCAAAATAGCGAAGCAGCTTTTCAGCGAATTCTTTCCCTGGGAAAGAATGTTTGGCCGCTTTTGCTACTATGCCTTTTCGGCACTGTAGTGCAATCTGGGAGTTGGTATATTTAAGTAGGAGGGGTGTGGGGGGGCTTTTCCCCCCACATTATGTAATGTTTTACAGATTTTTCTTTTTTTTGTTTTGGAACAGCGATTTTTTTTTCCCTTGGGAAAAAAAAAATCGCTGTTCTGAGGTTTTGACGTTGTAAGCTTTTGCTTACATGGGGTCGATTGTCTCGTTCGCTCTTCTGAGCATGCAGTATCATAATATAGACCCACACAGACATGGGTAGTATAATAAACATGAGTAACAATTGAAATTGTAGAGGTAGTCAACTGTGTTCTGACCCTGTGTTCATGCCTACTACAAACAGATATATGACCACCCACATAGCTGTATGGCCTTAGCAATACCTTACTTGTAAAACCTGTCTCCACCAAAATAAGGTTAACCCCTTTGCTGTACAGCAGCAATGCACAAAGCACATAATGTGATGCCATATTGGCTGTACAGGGCAAAGTAGGAGCAGGCACCAACTGGGCAGTATGTCAACCTTTGTCTGAACGTGCATATTAGGTCACAGGTGGATTACTGTAAGGCTAATTATGAGTACAAATTGGACACATCCACGAAGGGCAATCACAAGGCCATCTTCACATATGTCTGCAGTCTCAGAGGCAACAACCCACCCTGTAATGGTGGTCAATCACAGCACATACACACACACCATAGCTATAGCCAACCTGCTGCAAACAGGTTTAGGGCAGACATCACTCTCCTGACTCAGTATCAGTATAGGTGGATATGCACAGCACATACACCCCTCCCCTCATCATCATGGATCAGGTGCAAACTGCCTAATCAAAGTTAAGAAAAGAAAGTTCCCTTGGGCTTGATAACATTCCTGTTTGCATCCTACATGAACCCAGGCATATGCTTCCAGCTCCATTACGCACTGTATGCAAGCAAAGTCTGAGCACCATTGACATCCCATCTGCAAGGAACATGGTCACTGTCATCCCTCTAAACAAACGTGTATGATGAATGGTGGTTTATGCAATGTACTGGCCCTCATGGGGGGGAACATGACACATCAGGACCAGGAGTAGAATGCATGTTCATACAGTGCTGCCAGGTACAGGGTTATGATATGTTTATAAGTGGTGGCTAATGATAGTCCATATTCATGTGCTGGCTTTGTAAAGAACTCTGGGCAATGTCTGAGATCCTGTGATGTGTTTCCCTGTTTGTCTTCCAGGTGCCATGCAGCGGCAACTGACTTGTACAGATGTGGAGACAGCAGCCATCACAGTAGCTGTAATCTTAAACTATGCCATCCATTCTGGCCATAGCCTGCAGAGTCTGCAGGAGCAGACTGCCCTGTTGGCTGAGATCATCCACAGAGTGAACATCTTGGGTCACCATGGATGCACATGTTATCAGGTCAGGCATAGAGCAACTGACCTGACACATACTGCCCAGCAAAGGGCTGCTGCTGTAGCGAGGGACCGTACTGTTACCAGTGAGGGGCCAATCACACAGACCCCATTTACAGCAACAGAGGAACCCCTTGCCCACACAAACTCTAACACAGGAAACATCAGTCATGGAGGTGGGTGGCACCCAGGCAACAGGTGTGGAGCATCCAGGTAAGTCCAAAATGCACATCAATGTAATGAGGTAGCATTTAAACTGTCTTCTATAGAGTCTCTAGATGCATATATCAGTGCAAAATGGATTAGTGGGTGGGGTGTAGTAATGCACACAAGTGCACATTTATGGTGAAGGACAGCAAATTGTGTAATATCATAGTGTGTACTGTACCTGTGCAGAAACGTAGCATTCATCTTGTACTAATGCCTAATGTGAATCTGCTGACAATACCTCTCCCTCACAACTACATAGGTCCCTCTGGTCTGCACATGTGACAGCAGCCTGAAGCTAGTAATTATCGGATTTTCCTGTTGTGGATCACCAGTACCCCAGGTATGCTAAAGTTAATGTATGTGACCATGCACACAACTGTTACAACTCAGCCATTTGGCAATATCTGCAGGTTCACTTGTGTTTACTCCATTGCATTACGGTGGTCATCACAGGGGCCTATTTGCAGGAGATGTCACATATCTGTAGCATACCCCACAACCTGTCATTTCATGACATCTGGACAAAGACTGGCAAAATGGGGGGACAAAAGCCCAAAACTAGGGTCACATTGTATAAATTAGTGGTATGCAGTGCATATTAATGGTGTACACACCTGTTAGAATGACAGGTATTCGTGATATACAAAAATTCGAGCACAGTATACAACTTCAAAATACTGCCAACCTGTCATGCGACCTATAACCTTTACAATTCAATTGTAAAGCAAACAAATCTGTTAGGGGAGCAATAATGACACATAATAATAGTACAACAACCTAGATGCATATGTTTCCACAGGCTGAAGCTAGTACTATGTTGAGGCAGCTTTCAATATAACTGCAGCAGTACATCTTATTGGGTACACACCTGCCATCAATTACAGACACACTCTGATTAACAGCAAATAAGGGTCAACTGTCCTACCAGGATTATTCTAACATATACCCAGTTGCCTGCTACAGCAACAGCCATGGTTTGGATAGAGCTGATGAAGCTGCTAAGGGAACACATGTTTGAGATGCATCAGCCTGAAGAACGGTACCAAAAGACTTCCACAGCATTGCACATATCATGGAACACAGTGCAGACAGTCATCAAAAGGTGGTAAAAATATGGGGCTACAGTGACATTAGGAAGGAGTGGACATCCCACCAAAGTCTATAAGAATACAAGACCAAAACTGGCCAGCAAGGCTGCTAGGAGCCCTACAGCAACAGTGAAGGTGTAGCAGAAATCTCCAGCAAGTACTGGGTGTGTACTACATGTCACAACAATCTTCCATCGTCTCCATATGTCCTGCCTATAGGGAAGGGTTGTCCAATAAGATATATGCAGGGTGACCTGAAGAGGGCTGTGCACAGGGGATGCCCTTGCAATCTGACATAGTTGGAGGTATTTTGCAAGGGAGAGTGTGCAAACATTGGCAAGTCAAGATGTGCCATACTGATAGACACCTTCCCAAGAGGACTGCATGCTGTGATTAAATCAAAAGGTGCTTTAACAGAGTACTACTTTAAGGGTGTGCACACTCATGCAGCCAGCCTATTGTACCTATTTAATTTACCATATGTTACCTGTAACTGATGTGTATGTTCTTCAGTTGGACTGCACAGGTTATATGTCATATGAAATTATGGCAATGTTATGACCTGATTTCTGAGGTCTTGTGATATATCTCAAAAACCTGGCATGTTAACAGGTGTGTGTACACTTACTATAGCCACTGTAAGCTTGGGAAGTTGTTTGAGAAACCGGCTTTGTTTTAACATACATGTACTGCAGTTATGCAGTCGAAACCTCAAATTAGGACATTCATTATTGGCACCAATCCACAGGTCAACCCAGTAATGTATCAGACAAAGACAGGAGTTATGAGAAACAGACCAAACATATGAGCCACGCATGTAGATATTCAGCAAAACACTGTACAGTTGGGAGGTATGTTCTGTAGGAGTTGCTACAGTGCTATACAGGTGAACAGCAATAATTTACATGGATGCAGTATGTGGCAGGTGAAGGGCCATCCCCTACTAACACCTCTCACGTATCCCAGAAGTGTATATTACTAGTAACGGTAATTGAAAAGGGCTGCACTGCATGATGCTGAGGTTCTGTCCAGAGTGTGAATGTTGTTGTCTGACTGTGTGTCGTGAATGCCCCCAGTCGGCTAATGTGAGGTCTGTGTGATGCCTTTGAGGCACCTCACCTGTATGTGTGTGTGCGCGTGTGTGTGTATGTGTGTACCAGCAAACTTTATAGTGCCGGTAGTAATTTACATATGTTGTTTTTCCCTCAAAGGTGGACATGGTGACTGCGGTCCCTCCCGCTCTGATACTGATGTCAGTGTCTCTGCAGACTCTGACCATGATGATACACATATTGAAGCACAGGTGGGGTTATCAGGGGCTGAATATATGCCATTGTTTGGCATCCCATTATTGTCAACCCCATCCCTGCACACAGTCACAATGCCCACACATACCCTATCACCAGTGGCCACAGATACTGGACAGCTGGCAGGTGGTGGCATGGAACAGGCTACTGTGGTGACTATGGCAAGTGAGGGTTCAGCCACTAGCCATAGCCAGATTGCTGGTGAGGTCCCACACAGGCAGATGGGCAGGAGTGCTCAGAGGAGGATTGCAGCCCGTCATGCCTCTGTTGCAAGTGCCATAGCAGCAGTCACCAGATGCACGTTTTGGGCCATCATGGGAGCAAAGGCACATAATGAATGTAATACAAGACATGTATGCAGGGTCATGGATGACCATGTCTCTGGTGTCCGTGGTGATATTTGTGAACTCACTGCAGCCATCTGTGAGTGTACTGAGGTAATGGATAGGTGGTGGGGGGAGACCTTCACATTCCTCGACCATGGAATATCTGTTCTTGAACATTTGGCGGATACTGGCCAGCAGTCATGTGGATGTAGGGCAGCACCACGATCAGCTGAGGGTCTATGTGGCCATGCACCATCACGTTCCCATACTGGCAGTACCACCAGCACTACTTAAGGGGGTGTGCTGTACACGCCATGACACACTAGGCCATGGGCACGTGATCCTGGCTGGTCCCAACAGGGATACGGATCCAGCAGGCAGCTGTCACCATTAGGAAGCAGTACTGCATCAGGACTCAGCCCTGGTGGTGCTGGTGATACCCTTAGTAGGCCCAGTTCCCATGTCCATGGCCAGAGATGGTGAACTGTACACCCTGCCATGTACAGCCCACAGCTGTCCAAAATACCCATGTGTAGGGCACCCACATGGCATGACTGTGTGCATACAAGCATACACATCACCATCAGACAAGTCACCTCCACCCACACACACATGCATGCACACACACACAACCCCTGCACAGCCCATTTAATGAACATCCCCCAAACACACACATATGATGTCAACCATATGGCCCAGCCTTGGCTTCTGGCAAACCCACACAACACCCTGTGCATATGATGATACCTGCGCCACATCCATGCCATCAATGCAGAGACATGCTAATATGGGTCTGATGCCAAGGGTGACTTTAGTAGAGTATAGCTATTTAATGCTGTCTAAGGTGCTGTCCTCTTGTATTTGTAATGGGTACACATCAGAGTGTGTACCTTTTCAGATAAAACACAGAAACGAAGAAAAAAAATATATATATACTCCAAACTGCAAGCAGTTAGGAAATATCAACGACAGAGATGGTGAAAAAAGTTGTCCTTTATTGACATGTCCTGGTACCTCGGCAATTCGCCTTCAAGTGGAACACCTCACCAAACAAACCCATCTCCTTAAATACAATGAACAGTTTACTCATTAATCAATCAATCAATTAATTGATTATCCTTTACAAGCTTATTGTTCAAACTACAAACTCACAACGACTCATATTTAGAGTCCAAGAGAATATTGCACACTGTAAATAAGTGAATAAATCAATAAATAATTAAACAAATATACAATACTTTATAAAACTTCATGTTAACGTGTATCTGCCGCTTGTACCTTAATAAAACAAAAGGTAGTGTTCATAAGCTTAATAATACAAATTTTCATAATGCTTAACTACCATAATTCAAAACATCAAAATTTCACAATGAATCCCAAAACCTGAATTCATAATGTAATCCCAATATCTAAATTCATGCCTCTCGGATATAATGTATGATAATTAAGAATCATCCAGTTTTCTAGTTTACTGAGTTCAGCTTTAAAATTACCAACCTCAAAATGTGGTCTGGCCAAAACATTGAAAATAAATCCATCAGTGTTGCTATTGTGTACATTAACAAAATGAGAAGCCACAGAACTAACCAAATTCCCCCTTATTACATCCCCCAAATGTTCGAGGATGCGAACTTTTACCTTTCTGGTGGTTTGGCACAATCACAACTCAAAATATACACCACCCCTTGTGACAAACAATCAAATCTCTCAAACGCTTGATACTTTTTCCCATTGATTTTCTTACCATGTAAATTTCTAACCTTATGGCATACTGAACATCTTACACACTGTTGCATACCAACATTCAAACCATCTGTTGAATGCTCCAATGCTTTACTTAACAATTCCTTCAAGTTGTTAAATCTACTATAGGAAAAGGTAACATGTCTAGGAAACAAACAACCAACGGTCATATCATCACAAACTAAATGCCAAAAATATTTTATAATCTTTTCAATTGTACATGAAAATTCAGAGTACCTAGATACAAAAAATAATCTATCCCCTTTTACAACTGGATTTTGTTTGCTATGGTCATTTCTTATTTTCCGTCCTCCACAAAGCCTGTTTTTAATACCTGACAGTTTTTCCTTCGAATACCCTCTGGAAGAAAGTCTAAGAAGCACTTCACGAAGTACCTCATCCCGTAATTTTGAATCGGAGATATTCCTCAAAATTCTTTTAAATTCCCCTTCAGGCAAAGCTTTGATCAAATGAGGAGGATGCATGCTGCTAGCATGCAAAAAATTATTCACTGAGGTAGGTTTCCTAAACGGTCTGAATTGCACCTTATAATCCTCTCTAATGTAAAATTCTACATCCAGAAAATAATTTCCTTTGAACATTCAAACACAAAACTAAGCCCATATGAGTTCTTATTCAAATCCTGCATAAAAACATCAAACAAAGATGGTCTTCCCCTACAAACAAATATGAGGTCGTCAATATATAGTTTGTAAAAAATGACATTATTGACAAAAAAAATAGTGTTGAAACATGAATTCCTTCTCAAATTCCCCCATATATATATAACAGCATAGGTCGGAGCAAAAGCCGCCCCCATAGCTGTTCCTTTAACTTGAAGGTAAAAATCCTTCTTCCAAATGAAATAGTTGTGTGTGAGACTATATTCCAACAATGATAACAAAAACATTGTTCGAGTCCCTTCACCCATCATCTTTCTCATTGCTTCCAGGCCCCAACGCTTACCAATGTTTGTATATAAAGAAGAAACATCTGCTGTAGCCCAGTACAACTCCTTAGCCCACGTCATCCCCCATAATGCCCCACACACATCCTGGGTGTTCTTAACATGGGAGATCACATTGGGTAAGTAGACTTTGAAATGATAATCCAGAAATTTGTTGGTTCTTTCAATACAAGAGCCAACCCTTAGATGATGGGCCTCCCTGGAGGGTTAACCATGTCTTTATGAATTTTTGGACTTCCATAAATATAGGGATGCCTAGTTTCCTTCATAAGCAATTTTTTAACATCACTGCCAGAAAAAAATCCATGCCTTCCCCCCTCTCAAGCAGTTCAACAAGTTCATCTGCATACTGCCTTAAAGGTTTATGATTCAATTTCCTATATACGTCTTCTCTGAGCAGTTCCTCAACAATTCTCTCATATTTCACATTATCCATGATAACCCAGTTGCCTCCTTTTTCAGCAGGTCTGACTGTCACTTTGTCTAATTCCAACCTAAATTCCTTCAAAGCAAGCCATTCATTCTTAGAGAGATTAAATACCCTCTCTCTTTTACAAAATTCTACATATTCTTTTTCAATGCTTGCACAAACCACATGTTCAAAAACATTAATGGCTGTCGAACATTTTGGAGGCAAAAAGGTACTATCATTAGTGAAACAAGGCAAACCTAAACATGTATAACCCATTCCAAACAACCCACCATCTAAGATATTACCATCATCACAAACATTTTCACATTCAAAAGTCAGTTCATCAGGAATATCGTAAATACTCAGGTTAAACAGTTCGTCATCTTCTTTTTCCCCATTACCATTTAGAAAGTCCACACACACATTTTCATTACATACATTACATGTAGAACAATAAACCTTCAAATTCAATTTACGGATGAATCTTCTGATATCCAGAATAATGTCTACTAATGTGGGTCATTTAGTAGGTATACATTTAGTACCTTTACATAAAACATTGCAAAAATCTCTGGACAAACTTACACTGGAAAGGTTAATAATACTCATATTGTAAGGAGATGGGTTTGTTTGGTGAGGTGTTCCATTGAAGGTGAATTGCTGAGGTACCAGGACATGTCAATAAAGGACAACTTTTTTCACCATCTCTGTGGTTGATATTTCCTATCTGCTTGCAGTTTGGAGTATATGTTTTGTGTACTTTTTCAGCCATGATGCATTATTGGTGTTAGTAACACTAAGTGAATGTGTTCTCACATGGTGTAGTTTGTGTTCCAGGTGTCTATGTGTCAGCAGGATGTGGCCCTGTAGACATCACCAACGAAGGGTATGGCAGTGTTGTAACACATTGACCATGTCATTGCCGAGGTACAGCTGTATCTGCACACATTTTCCAGGCCTGTATAACAGTTCTTGCATGTGCCTCACAGCTTATAGAACTGAGGGGTTGTATTTCAGTCTATGGTGGTTGACATCTGCTCTAGTAGAGAGGACAATGGTAAGTGTGGTGGGTAGAACACGCCTCAGATTGCTAATGCCCTCAACCCCAGAGGATATTGTGTCAACCAAACACAGACAATATTGTTCTCTCTCACACACACACACACACACACACACACACACACACACACACACACACACACACACAGGATCACAGTTGCCAGTGTTGTGTTTGGAACCCTAAGCCATCAAGTTGTGGTACCACACTATTATGCGGTTATTGCAGGTGGCATGGGACTACTAGTGTGATGAGTGTTACAAGGTACCTGTAAGTTGAATAACATCATGTGGCCTTGCAAGGTATGGCAGTGGTGGCTGTGACAGGTGTTAGAGTAGTCATAATAGTGTCACACACAAATCTACACTTTCGCAACCACTGCTATACACAGTAATGTGCACGCACGCACACACACATGCACACTTACTTGTCAGTACTGACATTAACAGACCAACCTATCTTATTTGTACCATACTATTCCATACTGTTGTACAGAACTTATAGGACTGAAGAGTCTACAGATACCACTATGGTTGATGTGATCAGCGGACCTCATACGTTAGACCTAGGAATGTGTACTGTGAGTGCCATGGCATAAAATATGAAACAATGCCCATCCAATGGGTGTCATTCTCACACAAACACACACACAAGATACTCTTCTCTCACACACATTTGCCAGGACTGAGATTAGAACCCCTACCTATCTATTGTTACTACATTGTTACGCATTTAATGCATGTGCCACAGAGGTTATGGGGTGAAACTTGTTTAAAGGTACTTCTAAGGTGAGAGACATCACCAGACCTTGCAAATTATGACAATGGGCGATGTACCTGGTGAGAGAGGCTACAAAATACTGTAACCTACACATATGCACACTTACATACAATAATACACCACACACACACACACACACACACACACACACACACACACATTTGCCAGGACTCTTATTAGAACCTCTAGCTATGTAGTTATTGGTATTATAGTCTTACGCAGTTACCGTACACACCACAGAGCTTATAGGTTGGGGAGTGTCCCAAGGTAGCTATATAGTGAATAACCTCTAAATCACTTGTAAGGTATGGCAATGGTAGTTGTACTGGGTGAGATGGGCCACAAACTACTTTCACCCACCTTTATACACTCACAAACACGTTTATACACCCTAATGCACATGCACACACACACAAACACATATTTGACAGTACTGAGATCCATAGGTTCAAAGATTCATAGGTGTGTACATGGCAAATGGCCATGGAGGCTTTACAAGGCTAGCCCATGGGAATGTGCTAGCATCATGCCACCTGACAATACCAGTGTGTCTACTGAGTATAGTCACTAGAGTGATCCTCAGGGTGGGTATTCTATTCCCCATCCACTCCTCCTGATTCCTCTTGAAGATGGCCAATGATGTGCTCTTCTTGACATGTATGTGACGTATATTCCATCACGTGGCCAGTCTCTGGGTTGTGAACCTGTCCCACCAGCATGTCCTGTTGATTGTGAGGATGGGGTGGAGGTATCTGGGGCATGTTGTGTAGGCTGGTTTCTTCAGATGTAGCATTCCTGACAGGGTTGGATCAGACATGGCTGTGTATGTTAAGCAGAGATCACACTCAAGTAGCCAATATGAGAAAGAGATTCATTGGAGTTGTTGGAGTCTGTTCATATGGGGCAAGTGTGTAGTACCTATGATCCTCTTTGTGAGGTACATTTGAAGCCTCTCCTATTGTTGCTGGTGTCCAGTAGGGTACATGGCAAATGGGCCATAGTACACATTGATTGGCCTACTGAGTGGAGAGTCCTGGGAAACGCTGTCCTTTTACTTCCAGATTCAACATCCTTAGTCAGGAGAAGTGACACATGGAAGGACTTTCAGAATACAGTGGCACTGTGGTGGTCAACAAAGAGCTCATTGTCAACCTGTCTTCCCAGTTCCCTTGTACCAACATCAGTGTTCAGTGGACTACAATCAATTTATTACTTTATGGGAACCATGTCGCACCCAAAGAGGATGGCGGCACATCATCTGGCATTGAGCTTATGTCCAGGGTTCTGATAACAGTCATAGGTCTCAGAGAGGCCTTTGGGAAGGATGTCAACCTCACTTGTGGGTAATAATAGCACCCACCTTGTAGTCATCTGCAAACATTGTCAGCCAGGGCACCTTCATATTGGGCTGGTCCTCAGTGGTGTGGATCCCAAACATGAGGGGACCCAGGTCCACAACCTGTGGGACTCCACTCATGACTGTTTAGCAGTCTGACATAGAGTCCACTGTTTTCACACTGCGGGTTCTATCTGTGAGCCAGTTTGCAGGTCACCTACTGGTGTAGGGGTTGCCTACCTGAGTGTGTTTGTGTGTGATTCCTGAGTGGGGAGTGCTATCCAAGGATTAGATGGGTTGCCTATCTTGTTATCTATTCCATACTAGCAAATATTTATTGCACATGGCACAATGGTTATAGGGCTGCAGAGTTTCTACAGGTTCCTTTACAGTGGATGACAACTGTGGGCCTTGTAGTGTGGACACTGGGACGTACTGGGTGGGCAACAGCAAAATGTCTCACAACCCCCCCCAATGTATATGGTTCTTACATAAACACAACAACCTCATACAGATAGGATACTGTTCTTGTGCACACACACACACACTCACACTTGCCAGGTCTGAGATTAGAACCTGTACTTATCTATTTATTGCTACTACAGTGTTATGCATTTATCACACGCACCAATGAGCTTATAGGGGAAAGGTTGTCCAAAGGTACTTCTAAGGTGAGGAACATCACCAGCCCTTGTAAACTATGGCAATGGGTGATGTACTGGGTGAGAGAGGCCACAGAATACATATACATATACATACACACACATTTGCCAGAACTGGACTTAGAACTCCTCCCTAACTAGTTATTTGTACTATAGTGTTACACATTATCACACACATAACTCCCACCTAACTAGTTATTTGTAGTATAATGTTACACAGTTATCACACACATGCACACTTACCCGGACTAAGATTAGAACTCCTACCTAACTAGTTATTTGTAATATAGTGTTACACAGTTATCGCATTCACCACAGAGCTTATAGGGCTGAGGCCTGACATAAGGGACTTCTAAGGTGACTGATATCTGCAGAACTGCTAAAGTAGGGCAATGGGAAGTGCACTGGGTTTGAATTGACCCAAAATCTTTAACTTATAAACACACACACACTTTTACATTTGCCAGGAATGAGATTAGAACTTTTACCTAACTAGTTATTTGTACTATAGTGTATGCAGTTATCACACATGCCACAGAGCTTATAGGGGTGAGGCCTGACAAAAGGGACTTCTAAGGTGACTGATATCTGCAGGACTGCTAAAGTAGGGTAATGGGAAGTGTGCTGGGTTTGAACTGACCCAAAATCTTTAACTTATAAACACACACACACACACACACACACACAACTTTACATTTGCAGGACTGAGATTAGAACTCATACATAATTAGTTATTTTTACTGTATTGTTATGCAATTGTATGCACCACAGAGCTTAGAGGGCTAAGGCCAAATGAAAGGGACTTCTGTGGTGACAGACATCTTCAGGACTGCTAAAGTAGGGCAATTGGAAGTGCACTGGGTAGGAAAGGCATGTTAATTCCTAAATCCTACTGACAATTCTCTAAGCGCTGGGTGGAAAAGGCCTGTTAATTCTTAGATCCTAGATCCTACTGACAATTCCCTAAGCACTGGGTGGAAAAGGCCTGTTAATTCTTAGATACTACTAACAATTCTCTAAGTGTATGAGCATGCTCAGTGTGACCTTCTATAGTAAATGTGGGACTCCATTCCAGGGATTGTTGTACTCCAATCCAGTTTGTATTGTGCTACAGCCATACCTCTCAACCTGTTGGTGCAGGATATCTGGAGATAGCCTATCAAAATGGGAAGACAATGGATGATATGGTGATTGTGACTATTTCTCTCAGTAATGTATGAGCTGCTAGGGTTACAGAGTTTGTTTTAGCAGACATTTGAAATATATGATGTTTGACACTGTCATGTATTGTTTCAGTACCTCGTGACATACCTCTTCAGATCATCACAGTGATTTACCAGAGGAATACAGGATCGATGATGCACACACCAATATTATGGGCCAAATGCTATGCATTCTTAAAACAATCCAGCCTGTTGAGAGGTGTGTGTACAACCAATTGACTGCTGGAGTGGTGGAAATGGTCCAGCACCTTGCTGATATATTACAATGGTGGAATCTCTGTGCATTTCTGTTCTGACATGATCTAATTTCCGGTCCATGGTTGGGTAATATAAGTCAGGCAGGATCAGGGTGACAGGCAGACTCCAGATAGATTTGTAGGGGATAAGATATGTGGGGGGTGTCCTGGGTCAGATATGTTGGCCTATAGCTACCTGTAGTTTGCATAGGGGTCTTTTCAAAGATTGACTGTACTGGGAGGGACTTGTGTGTGTCAGACTGTTTGACCAGCCTGGAGGTATGTGGGTGTCTCACATATATGTATGGCACACCTAATTTTGCTTGGCTGGCCACATTTTGGGGTCAGGATGTTGCATAGGATGAGTGATCAGGGAAGGGTGTGTTACTCCCCATGGCTGTGGGCCACAGTTCTGTGGGTGCAGACATGTCACCATCTTCTAGGGTTAGGACTGCCTGCAATGAGTTCATTCCCATGTTTAGACTCCTAGTCCTGCCTGTCGACTGTACAAAGTATCACAGAATGTCCAGATTCATGACTCGTATATATAGTTGGTTGCCCAAATTAGTGTGGTTTTCAAGGAGAAGTGTTTTGCAAATCACTCGGGGCTGAAGTCAGATATTACTGACAGTTGGCATTGCAGTTTCAGACTTCAGACATTCCATGCTAATGCAATTATTCCATCAACTTTCTAACATTATTAGAGCAGTATTTCAAAGGTGTCCTTCTCTTTGGACCTTTATCATCCCACTATTCATGGCTTTGTCCAGATTTCTGGCTCTTTAAGGCTAGCAGTTTGCTCCTAGCAGTTAGCAGCATGGGCTTTCTTTGCATTTTTGTAGACTGTCCAAGAAAAATACAGACATAACCTCACCAAAGGTTGTACTGCCCCAAACAAAGTGAATACCAAGCAGTAAAAAAAGGCAGCAACCACCACTGGATGTAAAGTTAATGTTTTGATCAAGCATATACAACAATAAAACCAGATGAAGTGCTGAAACACTAACAAACTGTGACAAGCACTTTTGGGCAAATGCCCTTCATCAGATAGTTTGTTCACAATAAAATTGCTCTTTTATGAGGAATGTTAACCAATCATGGGTCAGTAATTCACCCACCTCTTCTTTAAAGCTGGCTTCAAAAAAATTGCATAATTGAGACCTGGTGACCTATGAGTTGTAAGTTCTATGATCCACCTAGATTCCTGATATTCAGTTTCATTAACTAAATCCCCACCCCTAATTCCTTTGAAGCCAGTTTTAAAGAAGAGGCAGGTGAATTTATATATATATATATATATATATATATATATATATATAGACATTCTGGACATAAGAGGAATATTTAGCCATACCTATCCATAAGATACATAAGCTGGCAATTATTAAACAGGTAGTGGACTGATACTACACAGCTGGGACATCCCCTGTCCTCCTAGCCTCTTGGATCCACTGATTCAAGAGATCCCCCTTTATCCGCTTCAGGTCAGCATAGTGATGCCTGAACTGCTCACCAGCTTGGGTTATGTCAGTGGCACTGGTGAGATCACAAGTGAGGAGGTCCCAGGCTTCCACCTTGTATTGGGTTCCCTCATACTGGCCCTGCAGCAGTCTCTGGTCATGGTCTTTCACAAGGACTCCTGCCATGACTCTGGACTCTTGGATGCCCCAGCACTGTGCCAGAAAGCACACACCCTCTCCCATTCCAGACATAGTGCCTACAGGGGGAAGCTACAACCAGTTACGAGATGTATTGCCACCTGTTGGGTTTAAGTAGGACCAGTTTTCCACACTTCGCCATGATTGGACAGTTTTGAAAATGCTAAGCTATGGGCAAACCTATTTACCTAAGGTTGGCATTGCTTAAAGGGGTATACCAATGGGCAGACTGAGTTAGCTGGCCTGCTGAGCTGTGCAATGCTTAGCATTGCTTAATATTTAATTTGTATTATATTTGCATTTTGCCATTGATTTATTATTTATTACATGTTATATATGTGTTGGCATCCATTATTCATGTGTACGTACACTGTATGGGGCCTTGTGTTCATTAGGGGATTTCAACACTTTATTACAATGACACCTCACATCTGGGCCTAATGCAGTACTCCAGTTCACATATTTATGTCATGTAGTAGGTTATACAATATAAAACTGTATATAGATTCCTTTCACATGTTCAGTTTGCATTTCCTATAGTGAGGATCTGTTTGGTGATACCTCAGCCTTATGTACTGTACTACTGTGACTATAGTGTACAGGGTCCTGGGTTCAAGACCTGCAAATGCTGTTTATTTTGTTTCTGGCCAGAACAGCGGCTGATGCATACAGAGCAGGTTTATGCAGACTTGCGTGAAGGCAAGCAATGCTAACCTCTAGTTAAAGATGCTTACAGAGAGTAGGGGATATAGTGCATGCTTACTGAGCTGTGTGAGGTAAAAGCTTCAGCTCACAGAGCCTTATTAAAAAAAAAATAAAATATATATATATATATATATATATAGGTTCATGTTAGTTCAACAAAAATCCACATCCCCGACGACCGGATCACAGAGACAAGATCGCCGGCACCACACATCCCCGACAATGGTGAGTAGTGCGGAATAGGATGTATTCTCATTTCCGCAATGCGGTGCGATCTCGGACTTGGTATATTTAAGTAGGGGGGTATATGGGGCGCAGCGGGCTTGCCCCCCCTGCTAAACATATATTTGTTAATTTTTTAAGTGTATTATGGACACGGGAATATATTCCATTCTGTAATACATTTACTTACCTTTGTTGCAGATGTGTAGTGTCGGCGATCTCGACTTGGTGATCCGGTCTTCTGGGATGTGGATTTTCGTTGAACTAAACTGAACCCATATATATATATATATATATATATATATATATACACACATACATGTGTGTGTGTTTAGGAAAAAACATATATAAGAGAAAGTAGGAAGTTGTCATTCCTGTCTGTACACAGTTGAAATTTTGTAGGTATGTATAGTGACTTTTGCAGTGACATGCACAGTAGCATGACAAGACAAGAAGCAGGCAATTGGTATGATGAATGGTATACATCAGAAGCCATATAAAGAATGACTAAAATGCCTTGATCTCCATGCCACAAAACAAAGTAAAGAAGAAAAAGATAAATTAAACTTTCCATACAGCAAAGAAATCAATTTCAGTCTAAGACAATCCCTGGGATTCATTAAACTAAAGTTTCCATGCAGGAACAGTGTAGCCACTCTTGCACAGAATATGGACACTGAGTGATTCAGGAAACAGCTGATCTGACGTGCACAAGCTTGCCGACACTGTTTCTACATGGAAATAATTACCTCATTTGCTGGTGAAAACCATGCAAATGAGGTGAATTAGTGATTCAGGAAGCAGGCAGGCATCTATGCAGGAACAGTGCTAGTTGCAGAAATGTGTTCGGTTATTAACCGAACACATTTCTGCAAATAGCAAAATGGAGGCATGATAGCTCAAATAAAAGCATGTATTATAAACTTTAGGCATGCTAATGGCCAAATATATGGCCATTGGCATAGGAAAGTGTTTAATTTAATAAAAAAATCAAAGTATGTTTTTCTTGGCCAATCATGGCCATTTAAGCATTGGGCAGTGGCGTGCAAACTGGATCATTCCGAAAATAAAAAAAAATGTAAAAATTCAATTTTAGGGGAAATCTGCATTTTGCCATTATAGTCAATGGCATGCAGAATCAAAACATTACCAGGGAACACTAGTTGTCAAGAAGAAAGGCTCCGTGTCAGAACTGTAACTATGGAGTAAGGCAGTGGGTTATGCAAATGAGGGGACATTTACTGAATCACAAAATATTCTAAATCCACACACTGCACTTAACCATTTAACCATGTAGGTGCTAGAACAGGATAGTGTAGGCAGGAGGTGCAGCTAACATGAAAAGGGGGAAAGGGGGTGTGCCATGCTTGCTCTAAGCACACTGGAGCTTCGTTGCCCGGGTTTGCACTTAGCTAAGCACAGCTAAGCAAGGGTGTGTGTCTGAGGCTGTAATGTCTTACACCATGAAATGAAGAGCATGTTTGCATCCAGGGAGGTTCATTTCTGCTAAAATGTGTTACCTTAGCTAAATGGGAGTGTGCAGTGTGCACTGGGACTTAAAAAAAAAAATGGAAATAGCAGCACTGTTTACATTTAGGCAGTGGGTTTGCGTGCCATGTCTCGGGGCTTAAAAGGGGCAGAGAGGAGAAGGGGAAAAGAAAAAAAAGGGAAATAGCAAAATACAGCCACTCAAATACAAGTAAAATAGCTGGCAGGTGGAATGTCTCAAAGTCAGCCAATCACACAGCTAGCATCTGCAGCTCACCACTATGAACTATGCAAACTCCTACCAGTCTGTTTTTTTCCCACAAACTCTGCACCATAGGTGTACACATACAGGGGGAAACGTAACTGACAAAACTAGCAAAAAATGTTAGGGTCTGCTGTCACTTTGATCTATCAGTATGTGCAAGAGGCCAATGGTGCTGAGGAGGATAATGCTGATAACTGACTCAGACTGAGGAGGAGGAGAAGAGTATTCAGACCCAGGGTAGCCTACCAGGGGCTACATGATCTGGAGAAAGTAGAGTGCTACAGGGCGGGCAGGAACATACTTCAGCAACTTGTTGAGCTGTGCCGGCCTCTACTCAGACCCAGAACCAACAAAGGTTAAACCATCCAAGTGGATACCAAGATATGTGTAGCCTTAAGAATACTAGCTACTGGTATTTTCCAGAGACCAACTGGGGACATCATGGGGGTCTCACAGACATCTGCATCCAGGATACTCCACCAGTTCCTGGATGCCATGTGACCACATCCCTCTGAGCACATTTACTTCCCCAGCACCCGTGAGGAGAGGACCAACAATATGAGTCTCTTCCACCATGTAGCAGAATACCTGGAGATACTGGGTGACAGACTGCATGCATATCCACATCAAAGCACCACCTGGTGCCCAAGGTAGGGTCTACCTAAACTGCAAGGGGTTCCACTTCAACTATCACTTTGTGTGCTGGCAGCCCTAGAAGCTATCATAACTCCCACATCTGGCATTTGTTACAGCTGCACCAGGTGTTTGCCAGTGGGGACATCCCATATGGCCATCTGATGGGGAATGCTGGCTACGCACTGGACCCGTGGCTGATGACACCCATCAGAAATGTGCACACCCACACACACACACTAGAATGCCATAATGAGGTACATGCATAAACCGGAATCATTATAGAGCATGTGTTTGCAATGCTCAAGTCACATTTCCACTGCCTTGACATATCCGGTGGAGCCTTGCAGTAGCCTCAAGCCACATGTGCACACATTCATAGTATGTGCTATGTTACACAATATGATCCTGTGGAAGCAGCTGCAGCAGGAACAAAACGGGGAAGGGCAACACAGCCCCACACCATTGCCAAGGTCTCCACAGGTACAGAGGGCCTCGGAGGAACATCCTGAGCCTACCCCTGTAGGCAGATGGAGGTGTGCCCAGTATGCCCTGTCAGTGACAAAGAGGCAACTCATAGTACATACACTGACAGTGTAGGGCCTGTGGGACTGATATCTCTCTCTGACCTGCGCACACAGTAAAATGGATATCAACCATCACACCACCTATACCTTACCATGTGTACTGCATGCATCCAACATAGTCAGCCCTCAAACACCATCCTCACAACTGCCTCAGGCACAAGGTAAGGCAGTCTTCTTAACAATAAATGAATGGAGTAGAATGTTCTGATAGCACATGCATGGTATTGATGCAAAAATGCAAGGTAATGGGGTGGCTTACTAGGATAGCAGCAGGCAACTGACAGCTGTGTGGGACAGTAGGAAGTGTATGCCCAGTACTGGCTTACCCACACTATGCAGTACCACCCTAGTTGGCAAATACCACTGCAGTATATGTTGTGAAACAAATAACTGGGGGGGGGGGCATAGGTCACATGTATATATGTCAAACAGTAGACCACTGTTGCATATGCATCCACATCTGTACAGGTAGATCATGCATATGTGAGATGTCATATATATAGTCTGTTGCTGTGTAGTAGTAATAAACAGATGTGCATAAGCTGTAGTATTGTTGACTTGTACTGTTGATGTACTGTAATGCTGCTCCCACCCTGTAGCAATGCCACAGCTGTGGCTACTGACATCACATCTCTCACACACTTATGTAGGTCCTTCTGGTATACCACCAAGGCAGCAGCCTGTAGCTGGTGAGTGTGGTTTATGTTCATGCTTGCCAGTACACCAGTCATGTAATGGCTATGGTATATTTCATGCACACATCTAACACACCTACCCATAATCCATGCTGTACATGTTCACATATTGTTGCTGTTAACTGCACTGCATCACAGTGGTGACCATGATGGGGTATCTGAAGGGTATGTCAGACACCTGCAAGATAATTAACATCCCATCATTGTGAAGTGTGTCCACAGGGATAATCATAATGGTGGAACACATGGCCTACAGTAGGGACATGTGTGAAACATCACCCTTATACAGTGCTACAACAGTGTATATACCAGTATTACACTGGCAACTGTTACAGATCTACACTACTGCATATCATAATACTGTGGTCCACAACCCTTAACACCTGCAATGTGGTCCCAACATGTGCACTGAGTGTGTAATATGGAACCATAGGTTAGGGCAGCAAATATGGGGAATACATACCTTCACAAACACTGGAAGCATATGTGCGCACACACTCCAGAGAAAATATAGTGGAGGCAGCTGTTGAGGTAATGTCTGCATGCATTTTTCATGGAACTGCACCGTTCAGCAAGTACACTTCCCCAATGTCACACCATGTAGTGGTCAGCTGTCCAAGACATTTGGCCATCAAATGTGCACACTTACCTGCAACAGAGGCAGGCGTAGCTTGCATACATCTTACATGACATGGTGTGGGCCCCATACCCAACAGGTAGCACCCATGAGCTGCACATGTAGCCATACCTCACCACTGCATATGCCATGGCAAAAAGTGCAGACAGTCATGTATGTGGCATGTATGGGACAGGAATGATGTAGGAGATAAACAGATGGCCACCCAAGACAAATGCTGTCACATGTAGCAAACTGGTCATGTGGGCTGCCCACTAACATGCCACAACACTGAGGGGGTAGCAGGAATATCTAGCAAGTACTGGCTGTGTGGTACCCGTGTCAGCAATTGCCTAGACTCTGCAAGCGTGTGGTCTATGGGTTAGGGTAAACAGATGTGACAGTTGTACCACAGGAAACATCAGCCAGACCTGTCTACAGGTAGTGTATGCATAACAGAAGAGGTCCCCAACAGTCATGCATTGCAATGTGTACTTGTGTACCATGGCCACACTGGAAAGCTACATGCTGCATAACCAATGCCTCACCCCACCTCAGGCCCACCATCCCCATCTGTACTTTGCCGGTGCCAGTGTACATCTGTATGTTTGCCAGTCAGTAGCTGGGGCTAGGCTGTTACATGTGGTGTTCAGTATTTGGGGCACTGCAAACTGACACACATGAGTAAGCCATAGTTGTCAAGCATCTGCAAAAAGGCTGAAGGTGGGGAGGGTGTGTCATCATGACACACCAGTGCACAGCTGCAGGGATCCTAAGGATGCTAAAAATGGCTATATCTGTACACAGTCAGGTTCAGGAACTATGGCAGATGTAACCCTAACTCCACAGCAATAGTGATGGCAGTGTATGAACTCCAAGGGATGTGCACATGAGTAGACCTTGCAGTCATGCAGAGATGGGGGACATGTGTAGGGCAGACTGACCATATACTGGCAAATGCAGATAGCCCATGCTAGTATACCCCTGCCATGAATAGTGACTGCTGTAGAACACATAACAATACGTGCAACAAACCATCATAATAATGGCGTGCACACATATGCACCCACAGAGTGTGTGCATCTGCACACCTAACACATTTGTTAGACACTGCATGTGAATGTGCAGGGCATATTTCACATATCAGGCTCATGTTATGTTGATATATGCGGTGATGTGGTCCCATGGCATATCAAGGAAGAGTGCATCATATCAATAAGGGTATGTACACTCCACATAGCCACTGTAAGGTTTGACGGTGGTCAGTGTAATAATATCGTATTGGTCATACATGCACTGCTGATGTTGAGAACTGTAAACTAGACATCAGGCATTCACAAATGACATCTGTCCACATATCGCCAGGTATGTGTCACTCAAACACATAGGGGCTGTGAGCATTAGAGCAGACATAACTGACACAGTAATACACATTCAGCAATGGTCTGTATATTTGTGAGGTTTGGTGCACAGTACATGGCAGGGTGCAGAATAGGTGCACAGCAAGACTGTGTACATGGGTGCAGTGTTTTCCAGGGGAAGGGGCATCACCTACTAACACAGCCCATGCATCACACACATGTATACTGTTGCTAGCATGGATTGACTATTGCTGCACTGCATGCTGTTGAGTACTATATGTTATGCATGTTGACAGATGGGTAATGGTCTATGTGTACTATCTTTGTGCAACCTCACCTGTAGGGTTTTGTGTGTGTGTGTGTGTTTGTGTGCGCAGGGGGTTATTTTGTCTAAGTGCAATCTAGTGGAGTGGAGGGGGTTGATGCATTCAGGATGTGTATGTGTGTGTGTTTGTGTGGGTGTCCATGTATGCACATTTGTGACTGTGGGGTTGTTCATACAGCAGTACTTTTTTTGGAATTGTGCAGTACATGAACATGGACTGACACATGAGCCACCATGAATACTTATCTGATATGTAATCACAGGACAGCTGATAGTATAATAAGGTCTGTAGCATGGAACATGCATTGGGAGGGAAACTAGACACCAGTTATACCCTTTGTATTACAATCAACAGAAAGGTGAATGACTACCCATGTATGCAGCACTACAGATGCACTGGGGAATTACTAGACAACATCAGGGAGTGTATCCATATATTATTGTTATCCACAAGATAAGTTGATTGAGCAGCAGATCTGGCATGTCTGTGCAATAGTTATGTATGACACTCCAGTGTTTGACATTATGGAGTGAATGTATTAGTCCCTAACATATGGGGGCCATGCTCACGATGTCTGAACATACCCAAGGTGAACACTAGATGACAGCAGTGAGGCCATGTAAAACCTACTTCACTCAAGTCAAAGAGGTAAGGGAGCAACAGGTCTTGTGTTGTGATCACTCGTCTAGGCATTTAGAGAAATGATACATTAATGAGTGGTATTAATGAGTGTATGTTACCAAGTGTGATGCAGGATGGGGAACTTATGTGAATAAACATGGGACTATCTTTAAATTCAGGGACAGGTAGATATTATGGTGTAATTTCAGTGTGTGTGTGTGTGTGTGTGTGTGTGTGGGTATGCACTGGTATGCAATGCTGTACAGATCTTAAAGTGCGTTTCTTATTTTCCCCCACAGGTGGTGAGGTGGGTCAGGGTCCCTCCTGCATGCGATCTGATGTTGGTGTCCATACAGACACTGAAGATGACGATAGGACTGTTGAGGCACAGGCGGAGTTGTCAGAGGCCGAAACTGCACCATCGTTTAACATCCCCCCTCTTAGCCATCCCAACCCCGCACACAGTTACAGTGCCTATACATACCCCATCACCAGTGGCCATAACAGAGGAACAGTTGGCAGCAGTGCACAGATGAGTGTGGTATCTATGCCTACTGTGGCTTGTCACAGTAGGCATAGCCGGATGTCCAATAGGGCACCACATAGGCAGATGTACCGGGGTGCTTGTGGTAGGGCCGCTGGTCATCATGCCCCTGGCAGAAGTGTCACAACTGGTACCACCAGGAGCATGTTTCAGACTGTCATGGGGGAGCAGGCATGTATGGAACTGTACACCAGACAGGGCCTTAGGCTGCACAGGGCTGCTCTCTCATCTGTAAATGACAACTTCCATGAACATGCTGGTGCCCTCCATGATAATACCGAGGTCATGGATAGATGGTTGGGTGAGATGGTGGGCCTCAATGACCATGGTTTGTCCGTGCTCGAGCATGTGGTGGGAGTGGGGTGATGGCTGTGTGGATATAGGCCAGCAACACTAAC
Source organism: Protopterus annectens (assembly GCF_019279795.1). Taxonomy (NCBI): domain Eukaryota; kingdom Metazoa; phylum Chordata; order Ceratodontiformes; family Protopteridae; genus Protopterus; species Protopterus annectens. The sequence continues at coordinate 1,910,951,706 of NC_056739.1, forward strand.
AGCTGGCAATCGATGTGGATGTGCTAGGACACCAAAGCGCTCCTGTAGTGGCAGTACCAGCCCAGCACTGCAAGAGGGGGTGCTGTCCACACCACACCACAGCAGGACACTTGCACATGGCCCTGGCCAGTACCAGGAGGGACCTGGTTCTAGCAGACATCTGTCATCATCAGGGGAGACTAGCACATCGAGGCCTGTACCTGGATGTGCCCATGGAACCCCTGGCAGGCACAGTCCATGTGTCGGTGGCTGGAGGTAGTGAACTGCAAACCCTGCCAAGTAAGGTCTGCAGCTGTCCAAGAAACACCTGTATAGGGCAGTTACATGGCAGAACTGTGTGCATGCATACCCACACACTATACAAACACACCTAGGGAAACCCCATATCTACGCACACCACATCACCATGCCCATTTCAACTAATTACACCCCTCACCCACACACATGGTGTCAAACTTATGGCCCACCCTCGGTCTCTGGCAACCCAACAACACATCCTGTGCATATGATGATACCTGTGCCACATCCCTGTCATCCATAACATCGATGCAGGGACAGGCTAATATGGGTCTGATGCACATGGTGACTGTACTACAATGTACCAATGTACTACTGTGTAACATGTTGTCAGGAGTAATGTTTAATGCATACATGACAGGTAGTGTAGCTGTTCAGCCATGATGCATTATAGCTTAGTAACACTGAATGATTGTGGTCTCTATAATGTTATCCATTTGTGTTGTAGATGTACATGTGTCAGAAGGAGGATGGTCTGCAGTCATATTCTACAAGGGGTATGGCACTGTGGTGACACCATGGCTGTGACATATCCTGGATACAGTTGAACACATGTCACAGGTTTGTATAACAGTTACTGACTGTGCCACATGGACAGGTGACCCACTGGGACATGTATAATCCACAACCTGATTTAGATCCATCCACATACATACACAATCTTACTTGGCAACACTGGGACTAGACCCCTACCTAGGCATTTAGTGCTACTGAAAAGTGTGACTTTCATTGCACACACCACACAGCGTTTGGGTGAGGTGTGTTCCAGGTTACATTTTTCATGCAGAACATCCCCAGACATGTACAGTATGGTAATGGGGGATGTAATGATTGTATATGGACAATACATAGTGTACCATACCATCATATACATATTAACAGACATAACAGGCAGACATACATCTGAGAGACCTGAGCCTATTGGTGCTAACTAACTTGTCAATGTGTCCAACATGTTACAGGTAGGCTGCACACATCACATGCATAACTGAGCTGGATTGTGGTATCAGATACCTGTATAGTTGATGGTGACAGTGGTCATCAGGTCATCATACAGTGGTACATGGGACATGTACCGGGTGTACTATGGTGTAATGAAAGTGTACCAAAACAAAAATACGCAGGGAAGACAAAGTGCACGGATCAAACCAATGTAGTGTTGAGTCCAACAAATATCCAGCACAAGGGAAAGATGAAAAAATATATTAGAAATTTATTGTGGCAAATCCCATAAATACAATAAAAGCAAACCGGTTTTGGTTAGAAAGTTATAGCCTTCTTCAGTGCATCAAAAAACATTTATTAGGGCAAACCCTTACAGCTGCTTGTATATATATATATGTCAGAAACCTGATTACTTAATTGAAATAATCCATCAATTGGTTCAGACCAGAACTAACTTAACTCCTTCAAGCCTGGTTTGAATAGAGCACCTAACCTAATAATCCAAGCAGATTATTTTTGGTTTAGTAAATTATGCCATCTAGCTTTACATAACCTATTCATATGAATTTTGTCTATTATGGTAAAGGTGAATTTAGCAGTTTTATGTGTTAGAGTGTGTTTATAGAGGGCATTGGAAACCCTTTTATTTCTTATTTCACTTAGATGTTCACTGATTCTATGTCTGAATTGTCTGGATGTTTGTCCAACATAAAATGAAGAACAAAAACAAGTGGCCAAATAAACAATCCAATCACTGTTGCAATTTCCAAACCATCTTATTTCATAAATTTTGGATGTGTTACAGCTAGTAAATTCCTTAGTTTGAGATATGTGTGTGCAAGCACTACAATGACCACAAGAAACACATCCTGATAGTATATCTCCAAATAGGGTTTTTTGATGGCTGATAGGTGGACTATAATGTTTGTAATGGGTTAGATATGAATTGATAGTTCTACCTCTATGATAGGAAAATAGACATCTGGGGTTGAGCAGTTCACTCAATTTGTCATCGGCTAACAAAATATACCAGTGGTTATTTATGATGTTTTTAAATCTATTGTATTGGTCTCAAAAGTGGTAACTAGCCTGATTGGTTGTAAAATATGATTTTCAGCCTGAATAGATCTATCCTTGTATTGTAACAGTTGGCACCTGTCTATTTGATCAACCTGATATAATGTTTGAATGATAGGATCCTGATGATATCCTCTGGTAAGTAGCCTGTTAGTTAAATCATCTTGGTAGGCTTTAAGAGTTTGTTCGGAGGAACAAATACATTTGATACATAGATATTGAGACTTAGGAATATTGTTGATGATGTAGCGAGGATAATAGCTGGAGGCATGTAACAAGGTGTTATATTCTGGAAATTTTCTGTATACTTGTGATTCCAGTGTATGATCCTCCTGTCTGGTTATGATAACATCCAAAAATGGTATTTGTTGATATTCAATGTGCAATGTAAACTGAATACCCCACTTATTCTCATTAAGGTATTGTATGAATTCATGCACATATTGCTGATCCTCCCTCCACACCATCCAACAATTGTTCAGATATTGTCTCCAAATATCAAGCTGGTCCAAAAATATATTATGATTGTCATCGTATATTAACCATTCCTCCAAAAACCCATAAACAGGGCTGCATAAATGGGAGCAAAAGATGCTCCCATAGCTGTACCACGAACCTGCCAGTATGATTTCCCATGAAAATTTTTTGACAACACATGTTCAGTTCGACATATAAGGAGTGTGTTGAACCCAGGAGTGTATAGTTGTGATTTGTCAAGCCAGAACTAAATAGCCTGTAGACCTGCCCAATGCAGTATACTAGTGTATAGGGAGGTTACTTCAAGTGTGCATAGATACCAAGCTGGTTCCAGTTGTGTGTCCTGAATAATATTAAGAAATTGTGTAGAATCCTTTAACCTAGACCTAACCATGGGTAGCAAAGGTTGCAAATATTCTGTGAGGAAGGCAGATAAAGGTTCAGTTAATGATCCCATACCAGATACTATTGGCTGTCTTGGAGGACTAATAGGATGTTTATGTATCTTTGGTAGTAGGTATAAATACTGGGGCACGGGATCTGAAACCTTCAGTTGTTTGCAAACTTTCTGACTAATTATGCCTTCCTCTGTTGCTAGGTCTAGGAAGGAATCAATTTATTTTTTAAAATTCGGAGTTGGATCAACTACCATGTGTATATAAAATCAGGGATCAGACAGTTGTTTTTCAGCCTCTGCTTGGTACATGTTTCAATCCATAACCACAATGCCACCTCCCTTATCTATTGCTTTATTGTATTAATGCGATTTGCCACAATAAATTTCTAATATATTTTTTCATCTTTCCCTTGTAATGACAGTGTACACAGCACCCACTTCACACAGTGGATATCTCATATACACTGGAATCCATGATGACACTCTGACATACCCACCATCACACATTGCCACGACTGTGATACAACCCATTGTCCATCCCAATAGTGGTACTACAGGGATATGTATGTAATGCACATGCCACGGGCATAGTAGGGTGATGCATTGTCATGCCTCACCTATGGGCAGCAACAACACCATCCGTACTACTGTGTGGCAATTCGTATTGTAATAGGAGTATGTGGCCTCGGAATGCTGTACCCTACAGATATACAGGCATGCACACATACACACTTGCCAGAACTCAATGGGTATCCCATGCCGATCGACCCATTTGTACAACACTGTTGTGCTGGTACTGCAAGTTCATGTAGCCATTAGGGAGAGGAGCATAACAAGGGACATGTAATGTCCAGTACAGCAGCAGCCACATCTTACTATTACAATGGGTGTTGCAGTGGGTGAGAAGGCCATCATGGTATTCCCAACTACAGGTATACTAACACACAGACATTGTTATCTTCAGTAATGCACACGTACACATTTGTCAGTACTGGGGTGCATTGCTGCAGATGGTCATAGGTGTGTACCTGGCATTTGTCCATGGAGAGATGGGAAGTGCAGGGGATGTGTGTACAGTGGTATCATGCCACCTGCCATGTGCCAGCAGGCAGTCTATCGACAGACACCACTGTGGTGACCCTCAGGGTGAGATTGACATGCATCAGCCAATCCTCTGGGTGTCTTCTGCAAATGGCCACTGAGTTGATCCAGTTGACATGTATGCAACATGTATTACAACACATGGTTAGTGTCTGTGATGTAGACCTGTACCCAAGCATGTTCTGTTGACTGGTGCATACAGGGTGTTGTCTCCTATATGTGCCAGTTATAACACAGCTGGGCAGACATCTCAATGTCAGTCAAGCATAGGTTTCCTGTACATATCCAAGCTGGATACCTGTCATCTGCACATCTGTACAGGGACTGACAGACATCATCTTGGCAAGTAGCTATGCAGTAGGATGTGTGTGTCAATAGATAGACGTCTGCCACCAATATGTATTCTATTACTACATGTTGGAAGCCCTCACTGACATGTGCTGTACAGACAGTAGTCTACAGTTACTTTCCACATGTCAGATCATTATCCAGTAGGGGATATAAACTGTGACACAGCTCACACACCAGGAACATGACAGTGAGGCCTCAGTGTCCAGCTGTGCCTGCAGGGGTGCTTGTTGTAAATACTACATTTAGCAATATATTCTTGCCTGGGAAAGCACTGCCAACAGTAGTAATGCCATGATACACTTCATGCTAGTGTGACGGTACGTAACCTGGGTTACTACCCTTGTATATAATATATTCACATGGATAAGAGTGATGTAAAGGTCTTGTATATTTGTGTCCCAGACATGACACTCACACCCCTTGCTACTGTAATGGCACATATACACATATTTTGTACATGGCACTACATACACTTATTACAGATGTCATTACCCTGCTATGTTATCAGACTGGGATGTTAGCACTGGTTACCAGGCCTGAGCTATGCTTTGCAAATTTCAGCATTGCTGCAATATAACAGCTGAGCACATCTGCGCACAGGTAAGCGAAGCCTACACAGAGTAAGCACCCTTATGTTTAACCGTATGTAAGCACCACTTAGCTTCATGCAAACCCATGCAAATGCACTTAAAGCTGCAAAAAACAGCCTTAACCACTCTGTATCCAACAGCCCTTGTTCTGCCCAGCAACAAAATAAACAGCTCTTGAACCCAGGACCCTGTACACTATAGTCACAACAGTTGACCACTACGCCATGGCAGCTGTGAAGACAATTGCTGTTTTTCCAATATATCTGTCAGTACACATTGTATAGTATTGAACAATTGTTTTGACTTCAACAATTGTGTAGTACTTGTTAGTGATATGAAATGGAAAAAAACATCCAGAGAAAATGAAGAGTTATGTTGTGCTTTTATTCCAACTTGCAGAACAACTCAATGAAAAGCATAAACGCAGAAAATCTCCTACACATTTTTTGTCACAGTAGCTGTAACTTCTTCAGATAATGACATTACTGAATCAGTCTTTATTTAAACACATTGGTTTCCCACTAAAAACTGCTTTTATGTTTTTCATTGAGTTGTTCTGCAAGTTGGAATAAAAGCACAACAGAACGCTTTGTTTTCCCTGGATGTTTTTTTCATTTCATTTTACTGGTTATAGTTGTGGCGTAACCATAGGCTGCTGTTTCGTTTGAGACATGTTAGTGATATTACTGTTGTACCACATATGTTGTTGTATCTAAATATACACATATCAGATACAGACAGTGTGATACATCTGGGAAGGTATACACAACCGTAATGTTTACACGTGACAAGGATATGGATATATACATATGCATATGTAGATATATGTCTACATGTACATACACATATATATTCATATATATGTAGTTCTACACATCTGTATAGTACATCATACATATGGCCATTTTTAGATCTGTGTGTGTATATATATATATATATATATATATATATATATATATATATATATATATATATGAACGTCCTATGTGTACAGATATACCTGTTTATGTTGATATATAAGTAGATATCCATAACTATATGTGCATATATATCTATATATCTGTAGACATATATAGCTGTGTATATGTATATATTTGATTTTGTATATATATATATATATATATATATTTTACTACGCTAATTCTACATTTGCCTCTTATTGCTGCATCTGTTGTGGTCTTTTCTGATTTATTTGTTCATTTGGCTTTTTTGTGGATTATTGGTGTTCCTGTGCCTGATCCATGGCTGAGGCAGCGGAGGACTGTTTACTGAACATGACCTTGCATCCCACACCAAGTTCCGATGGATGCAGTATTAACAGCTTGCTGGTAACAACTCTTGTTGACATTCAAAATTCTTTAAAGTTTTTAATAGCAAAAGCAACTGAAAAGGAACGTTTGGTTAACGTTTCTAGTCCGGTCGAACACTTTCAAGAAATGGAGACTGTCATTGAACTGAATAATGTTCCCGTTCATGACAAAAGACGTAAATACCAACAAACCTGTCTTTTCTTGCCGACGTGATTTACTGAATTACAAAAACGCTGAGCACTTTCTTAAGCCTGTTGACAATCCATTCTGCAATTTTGATAAGCCATGTCAAGGTTTCAGCAGTGAGGAATTTAACCGCAAACGTGACAGTCTGTTGAAGTTACTGAAAAGGTACAGGTCTTTAGAACTGGAGAATTGTTATTTTTTAAAATGCATTGACCTTAAAATTGTGCCTAAGGGACTTAGGTTTTTCAAGTGTCCCAACGGCGTTTCCATTGGGCAGCCTATATTTGATAACTTAGTCTGTTTTTTTAATGATGCTGGACTAAGGTTTCTGAAGCTACTAATAGACAACAATGTAGCTAAAATGGGTCTCTTAAAGAACGATACTAGTGTGCATGAATCTTTTTTCAAACGGAAAATGTCTGACAATTCTTTTGACCATTTTTTTCAACAACTGGTCAATGAGGTTGAGCAGCACTCGACAGATATTATTAATAGGAAACAATCGAAATTAATGAGGGACATTTCATCCTATGAAAGTAAAACAGCTTATAATGATTTTGTTGGATTCAATAGGAGGAATTATAACCAGGCGCCGCCGTATAAGAGTTCAGGCAAGCGTGTTTATGATACTGGTGTTTCTGCTGTTACTACTGACAAAGATTTGTACTCTCATTTTGATGAGATTACCTCAAACGTGACGCCACCCATTAACACCAACCCTACAACAACTGTTGAGACTGTTGTCATTGATGGTGAACCTGTTGACACAGGTATTAGCGACAAGAAAATTGAAAGTTCTGTTAGGTGTGACAGTGATAATTCAGTTAGAACCAAAACCAGTGCTGGTTCTAACGTAAATTCTTCTTTTTTTCCAAAGAGGAATTACTCTTCAAAAACCAACATTCTGACAAGGAGTCACACTTTCCTAGGGTCCAACTCATCGGGAGAAGAGACCTAAACAATGACTTTGGACATTTTAGTATCATTAATTTAAGTGGACACGTTTTTTCTGACTGTGAACTGAGAGTATTGCGCTTTGGGTTAAATTTTGTTCCCACTAGTAGAGCCAACTATAGCAAAACAATAGTTGACATTAAGAAGTACACCCGAAAGCTGAATTTGGGATATTTGATGCATGATGTTTCTGTAGCTAATAAAGCTTTAATAAAACCTTCTCACTACACTCCTCAGTTACAGCACACCCTTAAGGTGTTCGAGGAGTTATGTATTCGGGATGTTACTAACTTGTTAGAACATAAGCAGAAAATTATTAATAATTTAAGAATTGAAGAGAAGAGGGCACTAAACAATTTAAAAGCATTAAATAGTGAATTCAGGTACATGAAAAGTGATAAGGGTGGTAACATTGTGATAATGAAACAACATACTTATGCCACCAAAATGTTAGAAATTTTAAACAATTGTGATGAGTATGAAGTTATTTCTTTTTTTGACATTCAACGAAAACAGCATTTAATTCATTCACTTCTTTATGATGCCCTGATGTCAGGTGACATCACTTTAGAGGTTTATGACTTTTGTGTGGTTGAAAATCCTAGAATAGGTTTTATTTTTGGCATACCAAAGACTCATAAATGTTTGGACAATCCCCCCCTTAGGCCAATAGTGTCATCACCTCATTCCATCACAGAAGGGATTTCTTTAATCATAGATGCTGTTCTTGGACCAATCTTACATCACAATGAATCCTATATAAAAGACTCCTGGGATTTTTTAGTAAAATTTAGTAATTACATTAAGAAAGGTCTTTTTGACCCTGAAAGGCATATAGTTTTCACAATGGATGTTGTATCACTTTATACCTGTATTCCCCACCAAGAAGGAGTAGAAGCAATTAGAAGTTTCTTAAGTAATAGTAATTTTGGTTTTACCAACAGTGCCATCATTACCATTTGTAACTTTTTGGAATTTATTTTACATAATAATTTCTTTTTATTTGGGAAAACTTATTACAGACAGAAGCGGGGTGTAGCTATGGGGTCACCAGCTGCCCCGGCCTATGCCAACATTGTTATGGCTTGGTGGGAGCTTGAATTCATTCCGCTGCTTACCCAGAAATTCGGGATCAGTTTTTATTGTAGGTTTATAGACTATTTATTTTTCGTTATAGAAGGTAATTCTGATACAGTAAATGCATTCATGTCTGAAGTCAACAACTTCTCTAGTTACCTAAAGTTTGTCAAGGGGGCCGTGGCTTAAGGGTTTGTTTTCTGGATATCTGTTTGGAATGGGACCATACTGACAACAGGTTCCACAGTAGTATCTTTCGAAAAGAGACCTTTACCAACGGATACTTACATTCTTCTAGTAACCATCCTAGACATGTTATAAAAAACATTCCCAAAGGTCAATTCATTAGGGCGTGTCGAATGACCTCAAAAGAATCAGTCTTGTTAAGGGAGTTTAATTTTATTATCTCTTTATTTTTGGAACGGGGTTATGACCATACTTTATTGGTGGAGACTAGTGTCAATGTTTTGAACGATCGGAACAAGCTTTATCTAGCTTTGCTCGACCATCCTTATAGTCTGGAACACCATGGTAATATTGATAGTACCCAGGTTGCCAATGAAGGGAATTTAAATACAAATTTGGTTTGTTCTCTGGATATGAGTGCTGATTGTCAACAAATTCAAAATTTGGTTAGGAAGAATTGGACGGTCATTATGGGTAATCTAGACTTATCTAAAGTCATAGGCAAACAACCTTTTTTTTGTTTGTAGAAATAATTCTAGTTTGAAAAGAATTTTAGAATTTAGTTCTGTTGACAGTAGTAATCTTATCACCAACAAGAAAGGGATGCAGTGTTGTCATCACTGCAACATGTGTAGGTTTATTTCTACAGGACCTTATGTTAACATAGAATCCCATCACAGAATTTTAACAGTCCCTAATGGTGTAAGTTGCGACACCAAAGGTGTTGTTTATATTAGTTTATGCAGCACGTGTCCAGCATTCTATGTTGGGATGACTAGTAGATGTCTGAGGACTCGTATCAGAGAGCATAATTATGGTATCAAAAAGAAAGATGTCACCAACGCTTTATACAAACATTCTCTTGTTTGTTGTGGTTTTAAAAAATTTCTATTTTCTATATTAGAAGTTTGTCAAACTGATTTGAGGGGAGGTGATTTTAAAAACTATATACAGCAGAGGGAAACTTTATGGCAGATAAAGTTAAAAGCTGACTGTTTCCCTGGCATTAATGATGCCATCAATATTAAATGTTTTTTGAAGCAAAGGAAATTACAGATCCATAAAAGGGAAGGAATAGTTTCCTCCTTTTTTAATTGAAAAATTAACAATTGTATTCTATAATTGGTTATTTGACTTGTTAATTAATTGTTTAATTCTGATTGTATTTAAACTTGTTTTGGTTCTGATGAAGTCTTTGGACGAAAGCGGTGAATTAAATTTTACTACGCTAATTCTACATTTGCCTCTTATTGCTGCATCTGTTGTGGTCTTTTCTGATTTATATATATATATATATATATATATATATATATATATATATATATATATATATATATATATATATATATATATATACATATATATATATATATATATATATATATATATATATATATATATATATATATATATATATATATATATATATATATATATATATATATATATATATATATATATACATATATATATATATATATATATATATATATATATATATATATATATATATATATATATATATATATATATATATATATATATATATATATATATATATATATATATATATATATATATATATATATATATATATATATATATATATATATATATATATACATATATATATATATATATATATATATATATATATATATATATATATATATATATATATATATATACATATATATATATATATATATATATATATATATATATATATATATATATATATACATATATATATATATATATATATATATATATATATATATATATACATATATATATATATATATATATATATATATATATATATATATATATATATATATATATATATATATACATATATATATATATATACATATATATATATATATATATATATATATATATATATATATATATATATATATATATATATATATATATATATATATATATATATATATATATATATATATATATATATATATATATATATATATATATATATATATATATATATATATATATATATATATATATATATATATATATATATATATATATATATATATATATATATATATATATATATATATATACATATATATATATATATATATATATATATATATATATATATATATATATATATATATATATACATATATATATATATATATATATATATATATATATATATATATATATATATATATATATATATATATATATATATATATATATAGATCTATATATATATATATGTATATATATATATATATATATATATATATATATATATATATATATATATATATATAGAGAGAGAGAGAGAGAGATAGATATTTATATACATATATGTTTACCATATGTCCAGAACATGGAGAGGAGTCCTACCTCAGCATCAGTAGTCCCAACCTCTTAGTGCAAGGGGATGTCATGTATGTATTGCAGGTATATATGTAGACTGTTGCTACTATAACAGGGGTTGTCTTAAGTGACATGTTTGTGTGGGAGGTCACATCTGCTTTTGACATGTATGCCATTGGTTACTGACAGACATCCTAAGGACATCATAGTACAGTACCACTGCTAGCACAGTAATGATTCTGTGGACTACAGCAGTGATATGACCAATACATGTGGACAGTCTAGCACTCTGTGGTCAGTCCAGAGGTGTACACAGATCCCTTCATGCAGGACATGTGGACCACGCCTGACAATGCGGATGTTAGCAGCCATGTACATGGGTATATCACGTAAATACTAGACTACATATGCCCACACAGTTTATGCATTCACACACGCCAGTCTGTCCTGACACATACCTGGTTGTGCAGAGGTCATATGGCCACATACTACCCAGTAGTTAATAACATACATCTGTACAGAGTCCCACTGCTTTGTTAGAATACACAACAGTTATGGTGGCCTGGCAGCAGTATGTCTTGCAAACAACAGGACATAGCACACTGGGTAATTACACTAAGCTGCTAGGCATGTAACAAAGCACTGTGCATACTACAGGCAGACTGCCACAACACTGGACTACATTTTGTATGGGGGAATACACATGTACCTGCAAATATAGCAGGCTTTACACACATGTCACAGCACAGAGTAACAGACACCTGTGAGAAAGTGCATACCCACAACTAATGTGAAAACAGCCACAGATGTTACACAAGCTTAATATGACACTATATGGACTGTCTGATAAACAGCCTCAGATGTGCCACTCACACACTAATCCTACATAAACTGAATCATGACACAGGGTAGTCCGATGCCTGTCTGTGGTATGTGAGACGTGTGTTTGGCCCTACAGATGTGTGAGCCGATAGGGTATCATACACTGGAGCAGCATGTAACATCAGATAGAACAGGACCAAGAACAATGGCATCTACCACAGTTTGTGCACAGGCCAAGGTACTTATGCGCAATACACATACTGTCAACAATCACCATAAGTACACAGACCCCAGTGCTGTACACACAGCCACATAATGCCCAGGTTATGTCCTCAGAAATAATCCCTACTATACATAACATGTCTGGCAGTCTGATAGGCTTGTTATCAGGTATGATGCCAATAAATGGTGTACAGAACATATGTACCTCTTACTGCATGACATATGTACAAAGGTTGACAGACTTGTGGCAGGAACCACAAACACTTGGCCAATATTGGCATGTTACTGTAATACCCTCATACATTTACTGTCGTACCAGGATTTGTTGCGACATATGTCCTATGAGGGATATGAAGTCAGTAACTCTCATGGCTGTCACCATGTACTGACTGCAATCATCAGACTATGCTTTTGCAGTTCTAAGATAGGTGTTTTGTAACATAAGAAACATAAGACTCCACACACTGCCCAGTCTGCAGATAACCCTACAGGTGGGAGTTTCCTCAAACACACAACAGTGTCATGACAGGTATTAAATCATGTAGACCAGCCATATCCACACACATCCTGTTAAACCAACATTACTCCAAATACAGAAGAGCAACACTTACATTCTGTAGTCATGTCTGCCACATCCCCCTCCTGTTTTTTGGCCTGTCTCTACAGTGTATGTTGTTAGAGGTAAATCCTAATACCACCTGTGATGCTGTTTGCCAAACACCAAATTGAGGTCCTGCTCACAGTGAATGAAAAGGCCCAACACCAACATGATGTTCCTAGATATTCGAGTGTGGTTCCATGCAATTGGCTATGGGAATGTTACCACATCATTTCTACATGCAATCAGCTAGAGGGGAACTGCAATCCATGCAGAGGCCATCAGCTGATCATGAGCATCATTTACAAAACACAAGCTGCTGCCTAAGCAAAGCAGGTGTACTTCTCCACATCTACCAGAGAGGGATTGAGAGAGACAGAGACAAAGTAAGTCAGGGAGGGGTTGGGAGAGTAAAACCTAAGCATGTTTGTGTCACACACTTACCAGTACAGGGTTTCAAACCCCTGGCTGACTATGTATTGCTATCACATATCTGTGCAGTTATTGCATGTGCCACATAGCTTGCGCATTGGGGTAGCTGTCCAAAAGTATATCTGATGGTGACTTACATCTGCAACAGTGATATAGGAGTGATAAGGTAGGTGTAGTACATTTGCCTGTCCACGTGAATGGGTGCCAACATCAACACAGCCACACTCTGTCAGGGACTCACACCCATTCACACAGTTGGCAGGGTCAGGAATAGACTTTCTAACTTGCTAGTTTGCCACAATACAGTAATACTCCGGTATCACATGCACCACAGGGGTTATCTGGATGATAAATGGGCAAAGGGTATATGAAGGTGTCTGACATCAGACAGCATGCTTCAGTAGGCCAATGGGAATTATATTGAGTGTGAATGCGGTCAAAAGCATTATACTCCACACACACACACACACACACACACGCACGCAGTGCCAGTACTGACATGCATGGGTGCATTGCTTTCACAGGTGTGTAGTGGTTGACTGTGCCAGAAGGCTGTACAAGACTAGGTGAAGGGTATACCTTGGCATCAGGCCACATGACAATGGTCTGCAGTGTGGCTCAGGGGTGTAGTGTCTGGATTGGCCTACACAGGTCAGTATTGTAGTCACCATCCAGTCATCTGGGTTACTATTGTGTGTGGCCAGTACTGTTGCTATGTATGTGTTCTATAGTCCATATCATGGACGGTGTCTGGGATGTGCACACATCCCACATGCATGTTCAGTGAAATGTGGAACTGTACATGGGTTGTCTGGCCTATGTTGTGTACACAGATTATCGTCAGATGTGCCAGTCCTGGCCTCGTGGTGGGAACTGGTAATGGACACCAGGTTGACCCTGCACCAACATTGATAGCATGATACAGGTATTTTCTGGTGTCAGTGGCATCTGTCCATACATGGCATGTGTTAAAGGCATTGTATGTCACATTTGATGTCAGTACAGTTGCTGCAGGTGCCCAGTGGGGAACCTAGTGAAGGCATACTGTGTGCAATTATGTGCCTATTGTAGTGATGGGACAGGGTGCCATGCCCTCTGTAGTCCACTGCAATCACACCACGGTTACTATCTGTGGGCAATATGCAGGGTACTACCAACAAAGTGGTTGTTCCCTAGGTGAGTGTGTTTGTGTATGAGATATGGGTTGAGAGTGTTCTCTGGGTAATATAAGGGTTGCCTTATTTGTTTGCCAGGCCCTGATGTCACATGTAGGGGTACGGATTGGCAACCCTAGCCTCTCTGCTGTTTGACATGTGTTATCCTTGTAAGGTGGACATTGTGACATATAATAGGCCCACCATATAAGAAATTTGCAAAACATGCTCCACAATGAGTCCAGTTTATACAGTCACAGCCATCTGCACACAGGATACGAATGACAAACATAGACACACGCACACTCACCAAGTCTCACAGTTGCCATGTCTGAGATTGGAACTCCTACCTAACTAATTTATCACGCTACAGCATTACGCAGTTATAGGACACGCCATGGAGATTACTGGACTACTTCTTCCCCAAAGGTGTATTTCAAAGGGAATGACATTAGTAGCCTTGCCAAAGTAGGGAAATGGAGGTTGTATTGACTATGAATGGCCTCAAAAGCATTGCTCCCTACACAGACAAACAAACATCCACACTTGTCATGTCTGGGAATAGAACACCTACTAAGTAGTATATCACACTGCAGCATTACACTGTTATAGGATGCACCATGGAGATTACTGGGCTACTTTTTCCCCAAAGGTGTATTTCAAAGGGAATGCCATCAGCAGGCTTGCCAAAGAAGGGCAATGGAGGTTGTATTGACTGTGAATGGCCTCAAAAGCATTGCTCCCTACACCGAGAAACACACACACAAATTTGCCATGTCTGGGAATAAAACTCCTACTGAACTACTATATCACACTACAGCACCAGGGAGATTATTGGACTACTCTGCCCCCAAAGGTGTATTTCAAAGGGAAAGACATCAGCAGGCTTGCCAAAGAAGGTCAATGGAGGTTGTATTGACTGTGAATGGCCTCAAAAGCATTCCTCCCTACACAGACAAACATACAAACATCCACACTTGCCATGTCTGGGAATAGAACTCTTACCGAACTAGTATATCACACTACAGCATTACACTGTTATAGGACACACCACAGAGATTACTGCAGTGCTCCTTCCCCAAAGGTGTATTACAAAATGAATGACAACAGCAGGCTTGCCAAAGAAGGGCAATGTAGGTTGTATTGACTGTGAATGGTCTCAAAAGCATGGCTCCCTACACAGACAAACAAACAAACACACACAAACATCCACACTTGCCATGTCTTGGAATAGAGCCCCTACATCACACTACAGCATCATGCTGTTATAGAACACACCATGGAGATTACTGGACTACTCTTTCCCTAAAGGTGTATTTCAAGGTGAATGACATCAGCTGGCATGCCAAAGTAGGGCATTTGAAATTGTAGTGAGTGTGACTAGCCTAAATAACATTGAACCCTACACAGGCAAACACACACACAGTCGCCACATCTGGGATAAGAACTCCTACCTAAATAGTTTATCACACTACACCATTATGCAGTTATAGGATACTCCACAGAGATTACTGGTCTATTTTTTCCACAAAGGTGTATTTCAAACTGAATGACATCAGCAGGCTTGCCATAGTAGGGCACTGGAGGTTGTAGTGACTGTGAATTGCCTCAAAAGCATTGCTCCCTACACAGACAAACTAACACATTTACCATGTCTGGGAATAGAGCTCCTACCTAGCTAGTTTATCACACTACAGCATTACGCAGTTATAGGATGCGCCACAGAGATTATGTGGCTATTTTTCCCCAAAGGTTTATTTCAAAGTGAATTACATCAGTAGGCTTGCCAAAGAAGGGCACTGGAGGTTGTAGTGACTGTGAATGGTCTCAAAAGCATTGTTTCCTACACAGACAAACTAACACACTTACCAGGTCTGGGAAGAGATCTCCTACCTAACTAATTTATCACACTACAGCATTATGCAATTATAGAACGTGCCACAGAAATTACTGGGCTGCTGTTCCCATAAAGATGTATTTCAAAGTGAATGACATCAGCAGGCACGCCAAAGTAGGGCATTTGAATTGTAGTAAGTGCGACTAGCCTAAAAAGCATTGATCTGTACACAGACACACACACACACACACAGTTGGAACATCTGGGATTAAAACTCCTACCTAACTAGTTTATCACACTACAGCATTACTCAGTTATAGGATACGCCACATAAATTACTGGGCTACTCTATCCCCAAAGGTGTATTTCAAAGTGACTGACATCAGCAGGCTTGCCATAGTTGGGCAATCAGAGGGCAGTGTGTGTGCATGGGCCATAACCCATTCATCTAGAGGCAGACACACCACATTCAGGCACACACAGGTTTATATTCCACAGGTATGTGTATACAACTGTTAGATGACTACTGCCTTGTACAGGTCATGTTGTACAGTTAGCACTAGCATCACAAGTCTATAATGTTGAGGGATTCCAGAGGCAAATGTCTATGCTGAGTGACATTTACACATCATGTGGTTATAGCCATTTGGCTGTGTGCTGGGTGGGACAGGCCTCATGATGGAAGGCTCTTTGTCACTGTCACTCTCTTCCACACATCTGTATATGTGTACCGTTGGCATATTATAGTGTGTTGGCCTTGGATATATGTGTGTATCCCTATCCAATATGTGTGCAAAGCATGATTAGTGCATACTGAGGAGTGTATGCACTAACATGTGCAACTGTCATATATGTATGTTCCACTGTTGTTGCCAGACATGGGCTTCATTTCTGTAGTGTGAGCATGCCCAGTATGACCTTTCAGTATTTTGTTGTCTGACATTGCCTTCATTTCTCTATGTGTGGGAGCATGCCCAGTATGACCTTCTGTATTGAATGTGTGAATCCATCCCAGGTAGATTGTACTTCAGTGCAGACTTCTGTGTTCTACACCTACAGCTAGCAAACTGTTTCTGCAGGATATCTGTAGATCAGTTGACAATTTGGGTTCAAAATGAGCAAGGGATAGAGAGTTACTGTAGGTAATTGTGTCTGTGCTGCTTCTGCTACCTAGTCCTGGTGTTAGCAGAGATATTCAGACATGCGTACTGTTATAAACTGTTATACACTGTGATGTTTAATGTCATCAAGTACTGTCAGGTAAACATATTTGCTCACTGTGATGTCCTGGGGAACACAGGGTGAATGCAGCTGTGTCCAGTATTGTGGTCAAAAGCCTACATATTATTGCAAACTCATGCCATACTGGAGAGGAAGCTGCAGACACTTGCTGCTGGGTCTGTGTAACTGGTTCAGCACCTTAGTACAGTGGTGGCAGAGGATCCCATACTTGTACATCCATCGACATGACAGTATGGCCTTATCTTGCTGTGGCAATACCTCACAGCTGTACAGATTCACATAGGTTACTCAGAGGCAGGGGTCATAAGTCAGGACATTATCCCTATTCTGGTTTATGAGCAGGTTTGTAGCCACCCACTCTTGTGTTTGCAGCCAGGGATAGTATGTGGACACTGCTGTGTTTCGGTCTTCGCACACTCCATGCTGCCCATGCTCCCACCCCCCCTCTATTATTCTATCCTTTTCCATACATTATGCAAACATTCTCTGATATTTTCCCTATAGTTATCACGTCATTACAGCAGTATATTGGTGTTGGTCCACAGTTCATGCAGTAGGACATGGTTGACATGTTACTGTGGTTTGACTACATGGTCTTGCATATGGGTTCTGTGGACTGTGTTATGCTGATATTTGGAGTCCATGGCATAACATACAATGGCAGTAGGGATGAGACACAGGCCTTTGGCAGAGGACTGTAGGCCATTTATTAGTGATTTAGGCCAGCTGTAGCAGGCCTTTGCATTCTGTCAGTCCTACAGTCCCAGACTGCAATACAGTATATTCCCCTGGGGTGACAGGGTAGGTGTACTAGGTGTTTATGCCAATACTTTGTCAGTATTGATCCCGTGGTGTGGATGCTGGCAGGGTGCTGCTTACAGCTAGGGACACACCTGCATGGGACACCTGCACTACAAGCTGCATTAGTTTGCTATTGCCATACACAGGTGGGGGTCATATCCCAACAGCAGGGATAAGACCGGAGAGGTAACTGTGGGTGGTGGTTGGGTGAGCTGGGTGCATGTGTGCTATGGACACTACTTGTATCTGACTCACAGATATGCATGGGGCATTCCACTTATGCTGGCTTGTGCAGGGACATCAGCTGTTTCACAATACATCATTCCTATGACCTTTGTGGTCTGCAAGTGTTTGGCCAGATGACATTGGTATTCCCTACTACAAGCCCAGATAATATGCTGCAAACCTGTGTGTACAATTCCAAGGGTGTGTCCATTTGATGGTTACACATTATACACGGTCTTTCTGGGGTACTTCCCCCTGTGTACTGCTTGTATATTTGGCCTAACAGTCATGCCATGTCCATCTTTCAGATGGTGACACATATTACTTCCAAATATTTACAATGGCTTACTGCTAGAATGTGTTATACTGGGAATCATTGTGTTTGGCATTGCAGTTGTGAGGACTTGGTCCTGTCATCCGCAGTACTGGGCAATGGCCACCAGAACAAACCTCACCATGCATACATACTGACAACTCTCACACAATATAAAACACACACCAACCTAACACTCGTAGATCTGCATATTGTACACATGCTACAATCTATCCTGCTGCCTTGGCCAGCTCAGGTAATCTGTGCTCCATTGATATTATACCTACACATACATGTTACTACATTTCTACATAGGATTGGTGGGGGCACACCTGTGTGTTACTGTGTGTCTACATAGGAATGGGGGGGCACAATAGACTGTTACTAAGTGTCTACAGTGGATTGGGGGGGGCACACCAGACTGTTACTACATTTCTACATAGGAATAGGGGGGCACATCTGACTGTTACAACATGTCTACATCTGATCGGGAGGGCACACCAGACTGTTACTGCATTTCTACATAGGCACCTGGCACTTGTACACATTTGCTATGACTGTACTGGTATGTCAAGTACTCCATTTCATTCTGTATTCTAACCTATCATGCTGACTAGATGCATATCAGTGTACTACAGGTCTTAGGTTTGCTTGACCTACATATCAATTTCTGACTTCTTACCCTTCAGAACTAGTATCCCACTGCCTGACCTGATGTAGTCCCTCTGTGTAGGCCTGGGGGGGGTTACCAATAGCCATCATCCAGAGGCCTTAGCACAGCCTTTGTTTGTTTTTGTCTATACCTGTCCTGCTGGCTAAGACTGTTGGGGATGTGAGCCTCCCTGACTGGCATGTGTGTGTCATATGGACACACATTTGGCCTAGCATATTTCCTGCAGTGGGTTTCATCACAATGTGTATTACTGGCTACTATGGTGACACCAGTATTTGTTACAGATCTCATGCTGCCACTATAGGTGTCTACTATCTGCTGGCATCCCATTCAGCCACCTGATTCCCTTACATGATCACATCCATACCATAGATACAAGTAACAACACATACTACTTCATTCGGCAATTGGTAAGAAGATTGTCTTACTTTGTGGCTGTGCCAGTATTGAGGATGGTGCTGGAGGGCTGCCTGTCAGATGCACATAGCACTCTCCCTATAAATGGTTGAGCACAGGTAGCATCATGCTTGGCATCCCTTTTACTGTATCTGTGAGTCAGAGAGAGGTGTCATTCCCTGAGT
The DNA here is from genome assembly GCF_019279795.1 of Protopterus annectens. Taxonomy (NCBI): domain Eukaryota; kingdom Metazoa; phylum Chordata; order Ceratodontiformes; family Protopteridae; genus Protopterus; species Protopterus annectens. The sequence goes on from NC_056739.1 coordinate 1,910,971,921, forward strand.
CCCTACTGTGTCAGTGTATGTGCTATGAGTTGTCTCTTTGCCAAGGCCAGGGCATACTGGGCATGCCTCCTTTTGCTTACTGGGACAGGCTCAGGTTGTTCCTCCTCTGAGTCACTCTGTGCCTGTGCAGGCCTTGGCAATGGTGGGGGGTTGTTTGGCCCTGCCCCATGCTGTTCCTGCTGCAGCTGTTTCCACAGGATCATATTGTGTAGCATGGCACATACAATGACAATTTGAGTACATGTAGCTGGTGAGTACTGCAAGGCTCCACCGGATGTGTCCAGGCACCAGAACCGTGACTTGAACATCCCAAACACATGCTCTATTATAATTCTGGTCTGTGTGTGTGCCTCATTATGGAGTTCTTGTTTGGGTGTGTGTGAATTTCTGATGAGTGTCATCAGCCACGGCTCTGGTGTGTAACCATCATCCCCCACTAGGTGACCATAAGGAATGTCCCCATTGGCAAATCTCTGGTAGAGCTGCATCAGATGCCATATGTGGGAATCGTGATAGCTTCCAGGGCAGACAGCACACACATTCATTATAATGCCCTGGACATCGCACATGACCTGGCTGTTGATGGAGGGGAAGCCCTTGCGGTTGATGTCGACCATACCCCGCTCACCAGGTGGTGCTTTGATGCATATGTGCATGCAGTCTATAGCATCCACTATCTCAGGGTATTCTGCTATTTGGTGGAAGAGACGCATATTGCTGGCCAATGCCTCATGTGTGTTGGGGAAATATACATGCTCACTGGCATGTGCTGACATTGCATCCAGGAACTGGTGGAGTACCCTGGATGCTGATGCCTGTGAGATCCCCATGTTATCCCCAGCTGGCCTTTGGAAGGTACCTGTGGCTAGTATTCTTAGGCCTACACATACCTTGGTATCCACTGGGATGTTTCAGGCGTGGCTGGCACAGCTCAACAATTTGCTGTAGAAGGTCCCTGTCCATCCTATAGCACTCCACTATCTCCAGCTCATGTAGCCCCTGGTAGTTTTCCCTGGTTCTGTACACTCTTCTCCGTCTCCTCACTGTGAGTTGGTCAACAGCATTCTCATCCTCACCACGCTCAGCCTCTTCCACATGTTGATGCATAATAGCTGCTGCAGCCCCTATCATTTTGTTTAAAATTTCCCCACTTGTATACACCGGTGGTGTAGAGTATGTGGGAAAAAATAGAGAGAAAGGTGTTTGCATAGTTTATAGTAGTGTTTTGGGCTGGGGTGGGCTGCTGCCTGTGTAATTGGCTGATTCAGATACATTTCATCTGCCAGCTATGCTAGTTCTCCTTGATTACCTTCCTATTGCTGTTTTCCCTTCCCATTGCCTTCCTGTTTAAGCCCAGGGGTGGGCCGTGCAAACAGAGTGCTCAAATGTGCACAGAGCTGCTATTTCCTGGTTTACTTTTTTTTTTCCCTTTAAAACCTGGTGTGCAGCGCGCACACCCACTTAGACAATGTAAAGAGCACTTGGCAGCCTCAGACACACACCCTTGCTTAGCTCTGCTAAGCTAAGGGCAAACCCGAGCCACAGGGCTCCAATCCACTTAGAGTATGCCAGACACACCCCCTATGATGTTAGCTAACTCTTAGGCTTGAACCATGCTATTACTGCACTTATACTGTTGGGTACTGACTAGCACTGAGGGGAAATCCGGGATTCAGTATCATTCCCCTCATTTGCATAGGATTGCCTGCTAATGCATAGTTACAGGTCCCACACTGAGCCTCCCCCCTTAGCAACCACCATTCACTGGCCATGTTGTCTTCTACCTGCCATTGAGTATAATGGCAATATAGTGATTTTGGTTAGAATGCTTATTTCAGGTAATTTTTCATGTTTTCAGCCCGATCCTGTTTGTGTGCTGCTGCCCTATGCTTAAACACCCGAAATTGGCTAAAAAAAAAATAAAAGTTATTTATTTATTTTTTTTTAAACTGTTTCCATGCCAGTGGCCATATATTTGGCCATTGGCATGGTTTCCCATAATATACACACTTTATTTGCAGCTGTCATGGCTCCGTTTTGTAGTTTGCAGAAATGTTCTCACTTACTAACCAAGTACATTTCTGCATACTATACTAGTCCTGTATGGCCGGCTGACAGCTTCCTGGATCACAAATTCACCTTATTTGCATGGTTTTCACCTGTAAATTGGGTAATTTGCATACAGGAGCTGCATCCGTGCAGGAATAGTGCAGGAGCGCTCGTGCACACCCCTGCAGCTTTTTCCTGGATCACATGGCAGCCATATTGCCTCCTGGAGCTCCTGCTCTGGTCCTGCACACCATGCAGAGCTTGCTGAATCCGGGGACACATCTAGAGCAATTGAGTTAGCATTATGTCATTTTGTGATGCCCAAACTAGTGAACATTTTAGAAAGGAAAGAAGTTCAGTCTCTGCTAGGCATGATTAGTATCATCCAGAGTCTGCTGTTATATAAGATTGGTAAAAAATAGAAAGTAGAGATAATATGCACTCATGGTAATAGAAAAGAATAACCTCTCGCATATATAGAAATTCAAACAGTTCTAAGCAAACAGTACTAGGAAAACATTTGCATCCTGCATCTGTATCTCCTGATTTGACTCATCATATCCTATTAGCAAATTGTTTTACCCATTTTAAAGCACTGTTGAATGTGGGAGGAGAGCAAATACAGAGACACAGAACAGCAGACTGGTATACCTAATAACAATGATGTAAAGCAATAATTTGATATAAGGAGGACATCAAAGAGGTGTGATTTGCACAGAGGTCCAGAATCAAAACCAGACCGGCTTTAGCAAAGATGAGGATATAATCTGGTTATGTTATACAGTAAAAAGATCCTGTGTGTTACCAGAAACCTGGTCTAATGAAAAAGCAACAGATGGAGAAGAACAAAATCATTAACTTAATGTGGGATTACAATGCATTAATTATTTTTGAGAAACCAGGTACTGTAAAATATATCAGTATGTGAACTAAAGGTAAATTGATAGGAAACTCTGAAGTGAAGAACAGTACAAGGCAGGATTCTGCACAAAGGTTTCACTTGAATTTGCAAAACTCATGGTGTTTAACAAACCAGTCAAGGCTAACTGTGATATACCCAGAGGAAAAATTAAGATGAAGACATGTTTGTTTGCTGTGGTTGATGTTCTTTTCTCCATCCACAAAATTAGCATCTGACCCCCACTACCAGTATTTCTTCCTTAGGTTATTGATCTACAGATAAAGCACCATGCCTTTATCCAAATAAAAACCCAGTTGTCATCTGTCTCTGTCCACCAGAGATCCTCTCTAAATCAGTCTTACAGACTATTTCCATCCTTCAGTGATGTCAGTGGAACAACAGGTGGTGCAGTTGGTTTTGGTGCTGGAAGACCAGAAAGCTGTGGGTTCTATTTCTACTTCAGCTTATTAGAATGCGGATACTGCAGTGCAGCAATAGGGGTGGGCTGCACTCATGAGTTTGTCATCCTTCAGATGATTTAATTGTTAAGGTATTTCTTACAAACATAAGGTGCAGGGTTTGATTCTCACATGGGGGTAATTGGTTAGGCTTAAAATGGCCTACAAGGGCAATTAGCCTAGTACTAGTCTATGGATTAGGGTCTCTATGAAGATGTTAAACTAATGTCCAGTCTGCTTGAGCAGATGGTGTTTCAGGTAGATGTAAAGACCCTACTCTTTTTTGAAAAGTGTCGCTGGATAAGTTCCTGATGCCCTAAACCAAATTTCAAATAGTAGTGCTAATACCATATTGGGTCTCCTCTAAAGGGGGCATTAGCCTAGTGGAACTAACTCTGTCACAAATGATAAGTAAATTAATTATGCACAATACAAATAAGTGAGTCCAAAAGCCATGCATCATTATTCTTTTTATTCATACATCTCAATTGCCCAGATTTTTGCAGAATGTCCAGATTTTACCTTATATTTTTGACCTGTTTCTCATAAAATTTGGAAAATCATTGAGGACTTAAAATCATTAAATAATGACAAACATTTAAGCTTCAGATGTCATGTCCATCTAAAAATGCATGCCAATTAAGTTTATAAATGCAATATTTAAAATCTGTCCCTTTATTCTTTGGTCTCTGTTCCCCATTAGTTTTCCTTTGTCTGGCTTTCCTGTACTAAGAGTTTGAGAGGTATGTTTATATTATATAGCATCTTCATTTAAAATATATCAATCAGTCTTACGGTTACAGAAGAAAGACGCAACTTATCTATTTTTATCCACTCAATTCAGAGGGAATTTGTAGCTGATAATCTAGTTTGATTCTTATCCTAAAATAATTTCCTATGATTCAATAAGTGTTTCTGAAAGATATTTAACTTGTATAGATAAACAATGGAAAAAATCTGTTGTTTTACTATACTGAATTGTTATGTGTACTGTAAACAATTATCAGATGAGGCTGTATGGCACACTGAACAAACTACTTATGGAGTTTTGCATTGACCACTTTCAGTTACTCCCAGTGTGTAGCAATATTTATCTAACACAAATTTGTTGAGATTCCCAGCTGCCTGGAAGCTATCTACTTTTGAATCAAAGAAAAGTTACAAATTCACCAGGATTATAACTATAACTCCATTTGATGGGGTTGAATACACCCAGAATAGTAATTAATGAAATAAGACAAAAGCCAGTGTATCAAGTAAGCTGCTGTAGATTCACATTACTCAGTGTATGAGCTAGTGTCTTCCAACAGTATAAATGCTTAAACAAAAAGCACATACTCATATAGAGTAGATAATTAAAATAAATGGCTTAACATCCTTATACAGTGCAATGTAATTAAACAACAGAGTATCTAAAATGAATGCGGTATACAGTCACCTGAAATATCAAAATGCAACTTAATAGCTGCATTATAAATAGAAAATGGTAGAAAAAAACTGCAGACAAATAAGTGCAGTGAGTTGCAAAGTTACCTTAAGGATTACACTGTAGAAAAGACTTTCCTGTAGAACTACAGCAAATTTCACTAGAAGAGAAATTCCAGATTTCAGAAGTGAATGATGCCAACAGAAAGTACAGTTGTGCAAGATGAACTTACCAAAACAGTAGATGATCAAATGATCACTACTGCAGTAACCTTAGCTATATGGGCTACATCCTGGAAAGGATATAACAACCAGTCAGCTTCCAGAGTTTCAGAGCACCTTCCACACACCCAAATTGTCAAGCAGCTTGAGCTGAGTTGACTAAAAGACAAGTTGGAGAGCAAATTTCTTCAGAACTTTCCTTCCAACAGAGAGATGAAAGCTGAGCCCTGAAAGGACAAGGTTAGGAATAACAAAAAGTAAATGTCCACTGTCCACACCTTGGTATAAAAAAACGCACCAATAAATGAGGTGGGTGGAGGGAGGGAGTGGCTACAGCAGTAGTGATCATTCAAACATCTACTGTTAGTGTAAGTTCAACTTACATAACTGTACTATGTTCCTCATATTGATCATTGCTGCAGTAGCTTTTACTATATGGGTAGATTATCATAGTTAACTATACTTGGGAGGTAGAAGGAGAAGGGTCCAGTAGACCCTGGAATGTGGTCCTAGCAAAGCATGATCTAGACTTAGAGGAGGAATCCATCTTATAGTGATTTATAAACATTATGTACAGAGGACCAAGTAGCAGCTTCTATCATACTTCTAGAATCCAACCCTTTACAAAAAGCCATAGAAGAAGCCAAGGTCCTTGTAAAATGGACCTTGCCCTGCTGGAATAGATTCATTATGGTAAGTGTAATAAAAGGCAATAGTCATAGACAAGCTTTTGGAAATAGTCTGTTTTGACACTGGTTGTCCCTTCTTCTTATCTTTACAGAAATGAACTATTGATCTGATGATCTGAAAGATTTAGTTCTGTCAAGATAGGACCTGATGTTGTCTGTGGGTATACAAGGTATGGAGTTTCCTTTCTCCCTCATTTTTAGGTTCAGGAAAGAAAACAGGGAGATGGATAGTTTGGCTTAAAGTCAGATGCTACTTTAGGCATAAAAGAAGGATTAGTTCTCAAAGAAACCTTGGCCTTGTAGAAAATGAAAGTTGGGTTGATTTACCATAAGAGCTTGCAACTCAGATACTCTTTTTGCAGAAGACAGACCAAACAATAAAACTGCTTTACATCTTAAAAACTTCAAGTCAGCCAGAACAGCTGGTTCAAATAATAGTCAGTTTCTCTAACACAAAATTAAGATCACAAGGAGGGGGCACCAATTTACTTGGAAGCCTCTTAAGGAAAACCCTTTTCAAGAACATTTTGACATGTGACTGCCTTGAAAGAGGAGGATCCATGGACAGACATGCTGAAATGGCTGATAAATGAACCTTGATAGAGGAATAAGAAAGATCATAGGATAGCAAGTCATACAAATATTGTAAAACCAGAGAACAACTAGCCCTAAATGACTGCTGTTTATGTTGTTGACTCAAACTAGAAAATCTCTTCCATTTGCTAATATATGATTTTGTAGTAGAAGGCGTTCTTGCCTCCATTAGTACTTGCTGCATGTCCTCAGAAAACAGGTGCCTAAAAGGAATTCGGACCCTATCATCCAGGCAGTCAATTAAATATGATTGATGTTGGGGTATATCAAACACGTCTGTTTTTGTGTGAGTAGATCCATTCTGTAAGGAAGCTTGTTGTAATTGCCCCTGGTCATTTACAAAAGAAGGGATAATCCTGGTTGCCTGGGCTAGAAGGGTGTCACCACAATGATCTTGTGGGATTCTTTTTGAATCTTCAGAGGTACCCTGGATGTTAGTAGAAAGGTTGGAAAGACATACAGGAACATATCTGTCCAAAGAAAATAAAAGGCATCTGTCTTCCAGGCCTTCTTACATGGAGTTCTGGAACAGAATTTTGCCAAATTGATTGTTCAAAGAGGAGGCAAAGAGGTCTACTTGAGGAAGTCCCCACAGATGGAACAAATCTTGGAAAAACATCCAGATCAAGTTTTCAATTGTGAGGGTTTGCCCTGGTCTTGCTTAGTTTGTCTGCCAAACAATTTTGCTCTGATGGAATGTAGGATGCCCATAGAGTGAGATTGTGCTGTGAAACTATATCCTAAGCAAAGGGGTTACAACCTGTTCCTCCTTACTTGTTGATGTACCACATCACTGTGGTATTCTCTATAATCACTTGAAGATGTCCCTGGAACCAAAGATGGTTCAAAGAATTGAATGTCTTGCTCAGGACAACCATCTCTTTGATATTTATGTGTTTGCATTAGTCCTTGGTGTCCCACACATCTGTACTTTTGTCTCTCCTGAAACTGTTCCTCAAGCAAAGTCTGAAGCATCTGTGATGACGGACTGCTTCAGAGCAGGGAGGGAGAAGGGGAGACATGGATTTAAGGATATCTGTTGTCTACTTCAAAATATTTCTCTGCTGACAAATCCCTGTATTGGGATCTGAAAAGATAAAGGGAGTTGATGCTGGAACCAAAGAGATTTCAGATGTCACTGTATCTTTCTCATGTAGAGTCTTGCCAGGGGGATCATGAGAATCATAGATGCCATGAGACCCTAAAACCTGAGGTATTCCCTTTCCAGTAGCTGAAGTCTGAGTGGAAAACCATACATATAGATCTAAATAAAGATCTATTTTATTTCTGTGGGAGAAAAGCTGTTTGAACTGAAGTGTCTAGTTGACATCCTAGGAGCACAATCCTGTGTGATGGAGTCAAGAAAGACTTCTGAATGTTCTCTTGGAATCCAGGTTTGTGCAATATCTCTCACCAAAGAGAAAGAGATTCTTGACATTTTGAAAAAAGGCTCAGCAAATATAATGAAGTCTACTATATACAGAAAAATGTGGATAATACTCTGTAGCCTGCAATGAGCTGTAACATGAGCTAGACATGAACACTCTTGGTACAGTGGAGAGTCCAAAGGGTAAGGCAGAGAACTGATAATGTGATCCACACACACAAGACCTTAAGAAACGCTTGAAGTCTGGATGAATAGGGATGTGATGATAAGCATCTTTTAAGTCTAGTGTAACCAGGAAACTTGAGAAAGGAAAAGTAGGTAATAGGTTGTGAAGTGACATTTTGAATTAAGGCAGTATTATAAACAAACAGATTTAAGAAAGAAAGCTCCAAAACTTGTTTCTAAGTATCTTCTTTCTTTGGGACTAGGAATATGCTTGAATAACACCCATTCCCCACCTGAGAAAGAAGAACTGATTCAAACAATCATTGGGACAGTATATGATGAAGAACAGGCAGAAACAAAACAGTCTATCTGCAGGTTGAGGAATGGCCCCTTGAAGGGAAGAATTTCCTCCCACTATCATCTATAACCCTGATGAATTATTTTCCAAACTATTTTGTCTGAAACAATCTGTTGCCAAATAGAAAAATGGAGATTTAGACTTTCTTAAAGAGAAAAAGGTAGGAGGGGCACACGGTCTCTTGAACAGTCATTCAGACTTGTTGCAGTGTCCTTGGTTTTGGGAGTTTTGAGACTTATTTTTGAAACCTCCTTGCCACTTCTTTTTAAACAACTATAACCCACCTAAAGATAGTAATGCAGAAATCCTCATTTCAAAGATTCAGCTAAATTCTAGTATATCCATAAATATCATATGTATCTATCTACCTCCTGGAAATAACATTAACTCTTTGGAGGATATTCATAGCTGGGTCTCAGCAGCCATCCCACAAGAAACTATAATCTTTGGTGATGTCAATATTGACTGGAAGTGTATCAATACTGAGCATCCCACTTCACATATTAAACTTCATGGCTTCTCTCAGGCCATCACCTCCCCAACTAGAATTAACAAACCAAACCAAAAAGAGAGCACCTTAGATTGGATACTCATTAATAATCATCACCAAACTTATAGAGTAGATATTTTCCCTAACGATATAAGTGACCACTACTTGACCTATATAATCAGGCAAAAAATAGATATCTCACACCCAACATCATGCAGGACTATACATTCCAACAAACAATTTAACCAAACTCTATTCCAGAGCGAACTTAGTGCCTGTAATTGGACTAATCTAAAAAATCTCCCATTAGAAGAGACTGTCCAATACTTTAACTCTAAATTCTTAACTATCCTAGATGAGCATGCACCCAAATGTATAATAAGAATCAGGGCAAAGCCAGCCCCATGGCTGTCCAAAGATACCAGGTAAAAAGTCCTATTCCGAAATAAAGCCTGGACTAAGTGGCGAGCTACTAAAAGCACATCTGATCAACAAACATTTAGACAATTATGAAATGCAGCTAAAAAATCTGTACTTTTAGACAAAAAAAATGTTACTATAAAATACAGAAAACACACCAAAATAACCCTCAATTATTCTGGTCAAGTATTAATAAACTCCTTTACCCAGAACACTCCAGTACACCAACCCCTATAGGAGTTAATTATGACACTCCCTTCCAAACTGCAAATGACTTTAACTCCTTCTTCACAGTAACCATCCAATCTCTAGCCAGTCAGCTACCCCCTGACACTTCCAGCCTATAAACCCCTGTGACTAGCACACTTCCTACCTTCCTACTACAACCCATCTCTACTAACTTCATTTTCAAACTCTTAGCTAAACTTAAGCCTTGTACCCCTTCCACTAACCAGATTCTTGCTGAATATCTGCAAAAAGCAGCTAAAGCAGTAGCTTATCCTATTGCCATCCTTATAAATAGAACCATTAAGGAAGGATCCATCCCTGCCATCTTGAAAATCTCACACATCATCCCCCTACACAAAGGTGATAACTCCAATGACTATTCAAACTATCAGCCCACAGCCCTTCTATCCCCCTTAGTAAAAATAATGGAAAAATGCATTCATCATCAACTAATAGGCCATCTCACTCAACACAACATACTAGCTAAATGTCAACATGGCTTTAGGCCACATCATAGTGCCACTACTGCCCTCTTATCCTTTACTGACACCATTAATAGATACTGCAATAACAATGAACTCTCTTCATCTCTATTCATTGATCTTTCAAAGGCTTTTGATATGGTAAATCACTCATTGCTTATTTAGCTTCTCAAATCACTTTCCCCTAGATTCTCTATCTGTAAAATGGTTCACTTCCTCCCTGAGCAATAGGCAACAGGCAGTGCTCTGGGAGAATAAACTATCATCTCACCTGCCAGTTGCAGTGGGTGTACCCCAGGGCTCCATTCTAGGTCCTCTCTTATTTTCAATTTTCATTAATGATCTCTACTTAGCTATTCCCAATGCAACTTGTATACAATATGCAGATGATTCGACATTAATCTGTACAGCCAAATCTGCATCTGAACTGCAATCCCAAACCCAGAAGTTATTTAACATAGTTGAGACATGGTTTTCAAAGCGGTGCCTCCTTTTGAATCCCAAAAAAACAAAGTTCCTGCTCTTTACTCCTACTCGCAGGTCAATACCTGTAGACTTCTCAGTCATCTCTAATAATGGCACCCTCATATCACCAGACTCTACTACCAAACTCCTAGGGATTACAATAGACAACAACCTTAACTTTGATACCCATATTAACAACATTATAAAATCAGTTAACAAAAAATGGGCTCCCTGTATAAAATTAAACCCTTTTTAACACCAACAAGAACTACCATTGCCCACTCCCATCCAATCTCTACTCTTCTCTATGCCTCACCAATATATACCAACCTTTCCAAAAATAATCTTCTAAAACTAGCGACATCCTATAATAGCATTGCCAGATTTGCCACTGGTAAACCTTTCAGAACCCATTACTGTCATAATCTCAAACAACTCAGGTGGCTTGAACTATAAAATCAGCTTCAGCTCAACCAACTTACTATTGCCCATAAGATCCTTAACCAACCTAACAATACTCCAATACTCCTAGACCTCATAACCCCTTATAGAAATCTTAATGCCTTGCGTTCATCAAATAAACTCCAAATTAACATCAATAAGGCTAACAACATGGCAGGAGACTATCTGTTCTCAAATACAATTGGGATAAAGTGGAACCTTCTACCTAGTGAACCTACTTCCCTTCCTTCCTTATCACTCTTTAAACAACAACTTAAAATCTTCCTGAAAACACACTGGCTTTGCCCTTGTAGTAACCCTGACTAAGCAATCATTACTGCTACTAGTATCATTACTAACTCTACTCGCTCTTCTAATTACTGTCCTTTAGTGCAACATGAAAGCACGTATGCAGAAATATGAAGTTGTATTAACTACTAGTGTATGTAAATAATTAGCTCTAAATACTGTCAATTATGAAATGTGTAGAAATATTTCATCTATGTCTGCTTTTTGTAACATTAATGATCTTGTCTATTCATGTCTGTCTTGGAGCTTATCTTCCCGGGTCTCTACTGAAAATGGACATATATCCAGTGACTAGCCCGGTCAACAAATGTAAAATAAAATAAAAAAATAAAATAAACTGTTAATGTGAATTCTGTTAAGACTGTTTATTCTGCTTTTGCCAAAACTGAATGTGGAGAAAGAAAGCCCTTGGACAATTTGAAAAAGTAGGGCTGAAAAATCTTAGAGATTCCCAGGATCACCTTGCCCCTTTCATCACATTTTTGATCATATCTGCAGCAGAGGGAACAAGCACCAAATCTCTACCTGAAGGAAAATTGAAACTCTAATTTTTACATCATCTGGGAGGTTCTGAGAATGCAGTCAAGCAAACCTCCTTAAATCTCCTTAAAACCGTACCAGTGGCCATAGCCCTGGAAGAAGTATCAGCAGAATCATTAAAACACAGCCAATGCTGAGTACTGACCTGTGTAATAGAAGTAAATAAGTTATTTAAAGTGGATTTTTCTTCACAAGAAAAAACTGTAGATAAAATGTTCCTTATACATTCACAATATGTCAGAATAAACTTTAACATATGAGCATGACAATTTAAAATTCTGAAATTCAAAGCTGATGAAGTATACACTTTTCCTCCATGACTATCAATACTTTTCTCATCCTCATTAGAAAGACTAGGATTGGAATTAACTAAGTGCTTAGTAGCAGAGGAGTTGACTAAGGCTATAGCTGCTGGGTCAGGTTTATGAATAGTGTATAAAAATCTAAAAGACTGAAGAACTTTATACACCCTACCCACCTTTTTAGTGACAGCTGACTTACTACCCGGAAAATTGTACTTAGTATGTCACACATCCTCTAAAGCAGACAGGACAGGAGGAATGAGTGTAGGTTCTGGAAAAGCCTTCTGTAACAACTCATAGTATTTTCTGAGGGACTGAGAAAACTCAGTGTTCTCCCACTGAAAACACTGTGACTTTCGAGTAATAGTCTAAGAGAAAGAGAAACCTCCACAGGACAAATCAGAAAATGAGCCGCCCTCTGAGTCTGCATTATAAATCTAAGGACAAAACCCTGAAGCCATCTCTGCATCATCTTGTTCAACTTCAGAATCCTGAATCTCTTCCAGAGAGGAAGCATTCCATCCTTCTTTTACTGGAAATTACTACACAAGAACGATTAATAGCCTGAATCAAACATGAGGATACCTGTCAACTGTACAGATTTTCACAGAATGTCCAGATTTTTGCCTGTTTCTCATAAAATTGTGGTTTTCTGGCAAATCTTTGGCAAATTATTGAGAGTTGAAGTCAGAAAATAGAGACATTTGAGTTTCAGACTTAATACCCTTCAGAAAAGGTAATGCTAATCCAATATCTATTATTCTATCAACTTTCTAAGTCTGTAAGATCAATATTTAAAAAGTGCCCCTATTTTTGGGTCTTTGTCCCTCCATTATTTATGGCTTTGTCCAGATTTCTTCCTCTAAGAGGATGAGAGATATAAAAACCTGAACCAGTACCAGTAAACCACTCCTATCCAAATAAATTTGAGAAGGTTACATATTTGGTTTTCTGTTTCTTTTTGACAAGAAAAAATGGGGCTAATCATGTTTCTAATGACAGCCACTACTTCTCCAGAATGGGCACAACATTCTGACACAGCAGGGAAATCTCCCTTGCTCCCCCTCCAAGGATTGACAAGAGTGGTTCTCCCTTGCCATGGAGGGGACAGACAGCTGCAGAGGATGTGGCTAACCCCTAGTCTATAGTGCTTGTAGGTGCTCACCAGAGGGATACAAGGTAAAAGATGAGTGGTCCGAGGTTCAACAAATGGCTACAGAAGAGTAACTCACCTGCGACTGAGACAAACTGCTAGCTCGCTGTGGTGGCAAAGGCTGTTTGCTTAACCTTTTCTTTTTGTGACTTGGAAGAAGGACCGACTGAGGGAGTGACCTTCTGTTCTATGATCAAGCTGAAAATGATGCCTCTGTCCTTGGAAAAACAAGAACAATGCCAGTTAATCTGCCAGTCCTCAAAAAAAGTTACTTTTTTGACAGAAAAAAACACAGTAAAAACACACTTTCAAACACTATGGGAGCCCACAGTGTTAAAATAAAAACAATTTCTCCACAGAAATTATTTTTTTCAGTTAAATAACTCTTCTTTTAAACTGACAGAAATGAGTGCTTCATTTAATAGTATGCTACAGACTCAAGACAGTCCAGTAAAGCACAACTCTCCTAGCTTTAAAATAACGTTCCTGAAGAGGAAAATAATAAAACATCAGTAAAATAACAACATGGATTTTTTTTCACCAAAAGGAACTTATCTGCCTAGCTAAGGAAAGTACAAGCCACTATCAGTCATCAAAAACCTCAGAGGAGCATACTCTTCAGAGGCATTAAAAGTCTGAAAGGGTTTGCACGTAAACTTGTCTTTTAATCAGCTCAACTAAAGCTGCTTGACAGTTTGGGCACACGGAAGGTGCTCTGAAGCCTTGGAAGCTGGTCAGCTGTTATATCCTTGGCAAGATATAACCCATATAGTATGGCTATTGCAGCAGTGTTCAATATGAAGAACATCAGCTCAGTAATTTCTAATAGTTCATCATCCTCCTCCTCAATATCCTTTTATTCAAGCAGTTCAAATGAAACCTTCTGGTATTATTAGAATATGACTGTTCCCCTGTGCAGATGTGAGAAATTTTCAAAGTAAGGAAAGTTATTAACTTCAGCAGCAATATTCTTCTGGGAAAGGACAAGACCATATAATGGAGCAAACAATAATGAAGAAAATGAATAGCAGTCAAAACAGAATAACATTTACTAAGGTAATGTTTAACATCTGTTCTCCTCCCACAGAGTGTCCACCCTGTGATTTACTCCATGGAGGTAATCTGAAGGAATCTACTATAATGCCACATCAGACAGGTACTTTATTGCATTTAACTTTTCAGATTTGGACTTCACTGTCACTGAACTGGCTGTACTTAAAGGAGGTATAACTTGGCCCCCATTAGTTTACTTAGAGGGCATGTAGTTAAAGTGTTTAGATTAGTACGGAAATTATATTTGAGAAATTTTATTCCTAATGCATATTTGGTTCCTGAATCTAGAGATGACAGTTTTCATTCATATATCAATGAATCAGACTCTGAATAATTGTGTTTTGGCCAAGTTGTGTTCTAACTTGAATATAAATCATATTTATGCATGCTTTTGTAAATGGAGTATTATGCTTTCCTGAAATGATGTTTGCGAATGAAAAGATGTTTATAGAGAGCCCTAGTAACAAAATGTAACAGTATTGTATTACTGAATATACTTCATTATGAGTTAATGTGTTATGCTCACTACAGGATCAAAGGCTTTGCTGCCTGTCTCCTCTCTTTTTCCCTCTCTTTTCTAAACCAAGGGTGCACTTCATACCTTATCAACATCTGTCTTTACTCACCTAGTCTCTGTACTCCAAACACTGTTCTCCTCACTGATAAACTTGTGTGCAAGTCCCACTGATAGTTTTTTACTTTTATTTTTTGAAGCATAGCAATCTTCTGCTCCTGGCTCTGCCCACTATGTTCACCCGTGATTCGCTTGGGCTATCTCCTTTCTCCTATCCTACTCACATTCCCACCCAACCCCACTTTCTTTACATATATACTCTTACACACCACACCCTTCCTCCTATTCAACCAATCACCCTCTCTAACTAAACTAACACCTACTTCACTCCTATAACCACTCCCACCTACCTCTCTTCCCTTACATTCTCACTACTCCCCTTTCCCCTCCTCACTAACTCCTACTTTTCATTTCTAGTCACACACACTCTGCTTTCTCTGCTTTCACTACTCTTATTCACTGCATTCTTGACTCATCTACCACTCTTCCCTCTTCCTACCTACTCTCCAGTCATGTGGCCACTTTATCTGTTCACCACCTTTCTCTTTTTCCTCTCTCTAACAACCTGTTATCATTCATCAAGCTACTATCAATCCCCCTCACCTACTCTTCCCTATACTCCTAACATTCATACTATCTCTTAACCACAATTAATACCACCATCTCTCTTCCCTATTTTACAATCTCAAAGTTCGTACTTGTTCTAACTCATCTGTCTCTTCTGGTCAGAAACCTAGCTTTCCTACTACCCTGACCTTACTCTCCTCTCTTCTCACTTTCTTCGATAGTCTTCTTTTGGATGGAGCCATCCACCCCAACCCAGGGCCTCCCACCTCTTCCTTGCACAGTATCACTACTCATACCCCTCCACTTCACTTACTCCTTCCTACCAGTAATTCCCCTTCCAAATTTCTAAAACTTGTCTCTCTCAATATTCAAAGTATTGTAAATAAAGTAACAGACCTGCACTCCTGAATATCTAACATTTCTCCTCACATTCTTGCCCTATCAGAAACTTGACTGAAACCTCACATCCTTAACACAGAAATCCCACCTCAAGGTTATAATATCTTTCACTCAGATAGAACCAATAAATGGTGAGGAGGGGTTGTTATCCTCTACTCTGAGCTACTTATCCTGTCTGGCTCTGTTCTCTGCTTCTCACCTGCTGAAATACCCATTGTAAATTGTCACCTCAACCCCCACAAAAGATTTGTCATAGTCTCTATATACATTTCCCCTGGCAATAATATTCCTATCCTAGAGAACTTCCTGTCCTTGATCACTCACCCTTATGAAACTATCAGACTTGGAGACGCTAATATAGACTAGACTAAACTGTCCCTCTCATCCCCTACCCATAGTCTTAGCCTTCATGGTTTTCACCAACACATCTCCACTCCTACTAGAATAAACAAAAACTCCTCATCCGGACCCATTTTTGACTGGATCCTTTCTTCAGTTCCTCACCTCTGTCATAATCCCGGTATACTTCCCAACTCATTGAGTGACCACTCTCCAACCTTCATACACAGATTCACCCAACACTCACCTAAAGACCCTACTTACAGGGTATGCCAAACCCTTACCCACTTCGACCCAGACATTTTTAACTCCAAACTATCTGGAATTAATTAGTCCTTCCTCTATCACCTCCCTCTCAAAGAGGCAGTGAATTCCTTCAATAAGATTTTTCTTGACATACTTGATTCTGTTGCTACATCCAATAAAATTAGAATCAAATCCAACTATGTCCACTGACTAACAAAACAAACAAACTCAGTCATGCAGAAAAGTGATTCTTCCTGGAAAGACATACAGAGAGCTCAGACACCTGCCTAAAAAAAGTGTCAACAAAGACAAGAGAGCTTTTTTTTCCTCTAACCAAAGTACCCCACACAAAATCCACAAACATTCTGGACCACCAGCAATAACCTACTCTACCCAGGTAACCCCACTTTTCCCAACCCCTTTCCAAACAACACTGCTTCTGAAACTGCCTCCTTCCTTAACTATTTCACAGAAACTATTCCAAATCTCACACTTAATACACAAACCAGTACATCTCACTCAACACCTCCACTACCCCATAACAAAACTCTCCCCAATGCTTTTTCTTTCCAACCAGTCCCAATTACTACAATTAAATCTCTCCTTAACAAACTTAAACCCTGATCTTCCTTAGCAGACTAACTAACCCCTCATATCCTAAAAATAGCTGCACAATCCATTGCCTACCTTGTCTCTATTCTTATTAACCATTCCATCTCGTAGGCCCTGGTCCCTGACATTTGGAAATCCTTCTATACTATCCCTCTTCACAAAGGCAGGCAACTCTACAGATCCCTCTAACTTTAGACCAATTGCTATCCTTTCTCCCCTATCCAAAATCTTGGAAAAGTGCATCCATGTTCAGATACTCAAACACCTTCTTGTTAACAATCCCCTCACTCCTACACAGCATGGCTTTAGGCCCCACCATAACACTTCTACTGCATTACTGTCATTTACCCAAATAATAGCTGAACCCTGTGACAATAACCTCCTCATCTCCCGTCATTGCCTTTATCTTTCAAAGCCCTTTGATACTGTCTCTCATTCTACATGTCTAACTAACCTCTCAGATGTATATCTCTCTAACTCCTCCATCAACTGGTTCTCTAGCTATCTCTCCGGCAGGCAGCAATCTGTCCTCTGGCAAACTGTTCTCTCTCCATTCCTCCCTGTTAATACTGGCATTACCCAAGGATCAATTCTGGGCCCCCTCCTGTTTAATATATTCACTAATAGACTCTGCTACTGACCTCTCTGCACTTCTACAGTATGCTGACAACTCCACCCTCATTACCTCTGCCCACAACATCCCTTATCTACTAGCTCTCACTCAACAAACCTTTTCTTCTGTTATAACTTGGCTTTCTCTTTCCTCACACTTTAAATACAAAAATAAATAAATAAAATTCCTCCTCTTCCTCCCTAAAAAACTTGCTCAGCACAAAGCCTATTTCTCTATATCCTTTCTCAACAGCACTATTATTAAACCTCAACCTCATACTAAATTACTTGGAGTTTTCATTGACAATTAATTAAAACTTGATATTCATATTCAACAAAGTGTAAGAAAAAAACACCAGAAACTTGGACTTCTCTTTCATAATCAAAAATTTCTGTCACCCTCTTCCAAATCCACCCTCACTTAGGCCCTACTCCTACCCTGATTTCTTTACACTGCCCCTATTCTTACTCATGTTCAAGCATCTCTTGCCAATAAACTAGAGCAAACTTATAACAAAATTGCCAGATTTGCCACCAACCTTCCTTACAAATCTCACTGCTGTTTTGCCCTTAAGTCACTTCAATTGCCAGAATTCTCCAAATAGCTACTTATAACCCAGCTACATATTGCACAGTCTATCCTATATGAACTCTTATCCTGTCCCACCATCTCCAGTTTAGTCTCCTTCTATAACCTTCCTCGTCACCTCCGTACTGCCAGTAAACACCTTTCTCAGTTATACAAACCCAACAAAAACATTGGTAAGACCCTTTACAAACACACTGTAGCTCATGCTTGGAACTCACTCCCTCTCAACATAAGAAGCATTCAGCATAAATGCCTGTTTAAGAAAGAACTTAAACTTTTCCTCCTGAAGACTTGGTCAGGCCCTTGTCAACCTCCCACTTGAATTAGTCTCCTCTCTTCTCATCTTATCTGTTTTTCCCTATCAACTCTTTTTTTCTCCTTGTACTTGCTCTAGTAAACTGTATTCATACTGCACTTAGGGTAATATTCTCTGAAACTTTTATTTGGCCTATGCTATATACTGTTCTCAAATTTTGGAAATTGTACTTGTTAACTGTTATTTTACCTATGGATTGTACTGCTGTGCACACATTTTTGACTTGTACTATATTTCTGTGAACCTACTTTAATATTTTGTAAATATCATAATTGCTTATTTTATTTCTGGAGCTTTTCTCTTCGAGTCTCCACTGAAAATGGGCCCCTAGCTCAGCTGGACTAACCGAGGTAACAAATGTCAATAAATAAACAAATAAAATTAATAAAGCAGGGATTTATTCAATAACAATAGATGGAGTGGAGCAAATGTTAAGTTAAAACAGAATGATCTGTGTTTAGGATGTTTTATTCAGGAGCAAACCAAGTGCTATGTAGTGGAAAACAAGAATATTCTCTATTTTTATTGTAATCTGAAGATTCACAAATACTGTGAGAAGCCACCCAGTAGGCCCAATGTGGCTAGTTATGTAAGTAATCTGAAAATATGATCAAAAGTAATACCAGTGGTTTGAATATCTATCTCATAGAACTTCCCTCTTATACTGGAGACTCTAATGATCTTCTAGTTAATTAAAGCACGTTAAGTCAGAAGACAGTATTTTATAGGCCAGAATAGATGTGAATAATTTGTACATGAATACTAGGCATGACATTGGAATGGAACCAATCAACTATCATACAAGCTCAGTGGACATGTCAGATTACTTAGTTGTTTTCCATTTTAATGATGAACTGTATTGGCAGAAATTAGGACAGCAATGGATACAGATTTTGTCTCCTTCCTATTTACTGCAGTCTTTTTATAGGTTTGGTGGGAAGTGAATACATTTATAGTCGTCAGTTCTTCAAGTGTCAGGTTGTTAAATTTCACTTCATATACAATCTTCTGTTTGTATATAAAGGGGATATTGCTAATATTGCACAATTTTTTGAATGATATTTGTCAAAATAGTTTTGGCCTTGTTTTTAATGATGAATGCAGGAAGAACCATGTCCCCCAGGGCTCTGTGCTGGATTTGCGCCTATTTGGCATCCATTTTTTCAGAAGTTAAGGCCAGTGCCAGGGTTCTCTGGCTTGCAAAGTTTACAGATGACTGCAGATATGAGCAATCATAGACCCCCCCCCCCCAAGATATCAACATCTTACAGGAATGTCTAACATGTACAAATGACTGTTGATAATGCCACAGCTTAAAACTCAATGCCAAGAAATGCATAATACTACCTTTTGAGAAATTGGCCATTCAAGGACAGTACCTCATTGATAAAATACTTCTAAAGGTAGACACAGTAGTCAGGGATTTCAGGACTCATGTATATAGTAACCTGGCTTTCGATGAACATATATCTAAGGTTGTAAGAAAACCATTCTATGCCACTCAATTTGTAAGTAATGCAATTGCATCGAGGTCCAGGGAACTGTACTCAGCCTACATCAGACACATCTTTGAGTACAACTCCCCCATTGGTATGGACCTGACAAGATGAATGCAACAACTGCAATGTCTGCAGAAGTTTTTCTCAAAAAGAGTACAGGGTATAAACACAATGTGCTAGACAGATTACCTTAAAGCTATATGTGCATACACTGTTTCATACAGACTGCTGAGAAGCAATTTATGCCTGGCATTCAAGGCATCCTTGGATCCTGCTATGATCAATCTTTTGCATATCTGCAAAATGAACACACCAGAACTACATGTCTAAGGCTTTAAACTCTACTTACAGCTTAAATAGCACATGTTGAAGGGACAGGTATGCATCTCAGAAAATCCCCATTCTCTGGAATAGGCTTCCCATCCATGTGAAGCAGAGCCCTTCCCTAACCCTATTCAAGAGCAAGATGTACCAGTGGATAAAAAATCAGAAATTCATCCCTAGTCTAAAACCTATGATGTTATGGACAGAGGTGGCCATTAAATCATGCCCTAACATACACCCCTTAAATTGACCTCTAAAACACAATAACTCAAGGGATACATTCAGGTCGCATGGCTAGGCTGAAAAAAGCCATAGTGGTAACTAGCCTCATATATACCCATGAACCTATGAGGGTCAATCAGATAGTATCAGTTTTCTGTAACACTTAATGGGGGTTGTCGTTTATGGCACTAGAAGTAAGCCCTGCAGGAAGTCCACTAGTAATACTATTTCTGTCCATGTGTCCTACTGCTATTCTTCACATGCATTTCCTGTTCTACCTTTTGAGTAGTTCGTTTTGTTGTTTCCCTTTAAAACTCAGCTTGATGGCTGCTATACCTGCACTCATTCAGACACTTTGTTTTGTCAGGGCAAGAGCCAATCATTCCCAGATAAGGCAAGGGCACTATTGCTCAGTCATTTTTACTTGGGAAGTCCCATTATTTTTTATTTTTTTGTACCTGTCATGTTTATATGGTATTTTTTGTACTTCCTCAGTATTAATGTCTTTTCTTCTTGCCTATTTATTTTTCCCAGTAGCTCCAGAGCATACAGAACTGAGACTCCCCATTTGCTTCTACCACCCCAGTTCATCTGCCAAAGTGTTAAGACCGACACAGACCTCCGTTGCCATTTGTTGTTAATTTGAAATGTATGCTACATTACTTTATTTTTTTTCCATTACTATACTGTAAAGCACGTTGCTAGGGTTGGCAGCAGGAAGTCCCCTTCCCTTACCTTAGCCTTTGAAATACTCTCTAATTGGCCACATTGCTAACCACCACAATGCATAGTAATCCTAAGCTGCTGTTATCATTTTACTCTAGAAATAAAATTGTATTAACTTCAAGCATAAATAAACAGTATAAAGTAAAGTAATTTCAAAATTATTTCATCACAATCACTAATAGTTTCACGTATTCACCCTTCCAGCCTCGGTTCAACTATGTAAAAAAACTAGCTAACAAAGATAAAAAAGAATATTACCAAAAATTGCAGTCTAACCACCAACAGAACCCAAAGAGATTCTGAAGCTCCATTACCTCACTACTTAACCTAGACAAGAAAAATAATCCCTGCCCTCATCCAGATAAAAGTCTGGAGGACATAGCCTCCTGATTTAACACCTTCTTTATAAGCTCCATAGTCGACATCACTGCAAAACTCTCCCAGACAAATATCTGCATACCCACCCCTATATCACCCACTCATTCCTCCTCCCCAATTCACATGCAATCCTCACAAAGAACCTAACACCCACCTCATTCATCCTTCTCCCTAAAGCTCACTCCAACCTCAACCATAAACCGATTTTTACAAAAATTAAAAACTTGCTCCAATGCCCCTGATAATCTTCTCTCATAATACCTGAAAATAGCCACTGACAGTCTCTCATACCATATAAGTATACTTATAAACAGATCCATTCTAGAGTCCTATGTTCCGATAGCCTAGAAAAAGGACTTTGTCCTCCCTCTCCACAAAGGAGGCAGTAGTATAGACATCACTAACTTTTGATCCATAGCCATTCTCTCCCCAATCTCCAAAATCCTAGAAAAAATTGTCAGTACCCAACTTCTCAACTACCTTCTGGACAACCAAATACTATCATCAACACAACATGGCTTCAGACTTCGCCATAGTACCACAACCACCCTTCTCTCATTTATGGCTACAGTAACTAGAGCCCACAATGCTGTCAAAATAGTCTCAGCCCTATTCCTTGACTTTTCCAAAGCCTTTGATACTATTTCTCACCCTCGTCTCCTCTCCCAGATTTCTAACCTTGGTCTGTCCCCCCAACTCTAAAGTTGCTCTCCAATTACTTAAATCAAAGACAACAGGCTGTTAGATGGCAAAATGCCAGCTCTCCTTTCCTTAACACCACCACTGGTGTCCCCCAGGGTTCCATACTTGAACCAATCCTATCTGGTATATTCATGTACAACTCCAACCTATCCCTACCTCAAGGACCATAATTCAGTATGCAGAAGACTACACCATCATCTGCTCTGCCAAGTCTATCTCCGACTTACTTACACTGACTCAAAATGCCTTTTCCTCAACTGAAACCTGGATGCACAACAACCACCTTGCCCTAAATCCAAAAAATCTAAAATCATACAATTCATCCTTAAAAATACAACCCTCTTAAACAAAATTGAGTTCTCCATCTTCTCTCTTGATAAATCATTAATAGAGGTTGTTACCACACAACATTTCTCAGGAGTCACTATTGATGAACATGTGAAATTTGACCTTCATATACAACAAAACATCCAGAAAACACCCTTTAAACTAGGTACCCTCTATAGGAAGAATCACTTTCTAAGTCCATCCACAAGAGTAACCCTAGCCACAACATACCTTCTGCCTTTTCTCCTCTATGGTGCCCTTCTACTTACTATTTTACAAAACTTCTCCATACTCAAACTTGAGACTTGCTACAATAAAATAGCCAAATTTGCAACTACCTCCAAATACTCCACCCATCACTGCACTGTTCTATATTCATTAAATTGGCTAGAACTACCAAACTATCTCTTCTACCTGCAACTAACCACAGCTTATAAAAAGCTCTTCAGACCCTTAGACTCTCCTGCCCTAAGCTCAGCATTCAACTACTACCACCCAAATAGGCCTCTTAAACAGGGGATCAGAAACTCCTACAGGTCCAAAAACCTAATCTCCCTCCAGGCAAGCTCCTTTACTCTCATGCAATACCCAAGAATTGGAATGCAGTACCGCTAACCATTAGATCAACTCAAGACCCCTCACACTTCAAAATTTCCCTCCATACCCACCTTTCCTCATGCTGGAAATGTACTTGCACTAAGCCCCCATAAAATCTCCTCCCCACATCCTGTTACTAATACTTGTATGTAACAGCACTATTGTATTTAGAACTCATACTATCAGTATGTCATGCAACAGCTCATACTGATTGTACAAAATTATAACTTTAATTAAAAAATACACGTTTGAAACTTGTATTTACTACCCCTTTGTCATTAATTGTAATGTGTTTACAAACTCATTATAATTTTTTCTACTTCTTTTAACTTTAAATTGTTAATTTTAATTTTTGTACCGTGGAGCTTTTCTCCCCTGGCATCCACTGAAAATGGGTTTTGTTGGCCCAGTGGACTATCCCAGTAAACAAAAAGCAAATAAATAAATAAAATAAATTAGCCCATTTTTCCTCTAGTGGTGAAAGTCAGGGTATTGGCCAGTTTACTGTTCATATGGAACAGCTTACTCTCGCCCTTTCCTTCTCCTTTTATGGTCCCCTGTGCTCTGCTGCATGTTGCTGCTGCAAGGAGCATGACTCTGCATGCTGAATCCTCTGGGTCATGCTAATGTGTACAATGGCTGCCCATGTTCCATAGGCTCATGCTTCATTGTGTGAAATCCAATGCTCTGTTAGATGTCACATTCAGTGCTCTGATAGGTGTTACCCAAAGTGCATCCCTCCTCCTATGATGGGTGAGTAAGCAGCAGCAGACTCTCACTCTTATCCTCCCTAGCCAACTCATACAGATGCCCAAGGTGCTATTCAAATCCAGGTCAATTGCACCAAGGTCAAATTCACCTCTCTATACCATGAAGCTGGATGACCCTGCCCTGAGTAGGTTTTAAAGGCTACAAAGGAAATATTGTTATACAAGTGGAAATCAGTTCAAAAACTTCCTCAGTAGAAACTGTTCAGTGTGTTCTTAAGTGGTTCATCAATCTGAATATATTGATGGTAAAAAAGTTAAGATTCGTCAAAAATATGCTTATTAAAACAGATTTATTTCAACGCCAAGGTATCACCAATAAGTGAACAAAATCCTCCTTGCTTTTCTTAAAAGAAGAACAATTTATTTCATAACACAGATATGCTAAGCGCTTTCACCAACCACAATGTGGGCTTCTTCAGAACATTGTAACTTAATACACTACAGGTTAAATTTAATAATTTAAAAATTGGCGCCAAACTTTTTCCTTTAAAGCTGTATACACTTGCAATTCCTGTTATTCAACATAACAGTGTAACCACTTGTATATACCCCATATTAGCCCTCAATAACCTCAAAATATACTAAATTACATAAAACTTGCTTAAAAAATTACTACTATCATTGTTAAACATTACCATATAAATCAATACTATGGTAATATGATACAAATCACTACTGGATAAACAATGTGCACTTAAAACAGTACAAAAGTATAAACAAGTAATTGTTTGTATATAATATTTGTGCTTCCTTTAAAATTCTTTCACTTGCACATATATTGCCTAACTTGAACATCCAAATGTTATAAACCTGTCAATTTTTTTTTCTACTGTGTAAGTTCAGAATGACACTGGCCAATATTTATTGATGTTAATTAACACAGTGCCCCTTAATATTTCATCTCCAGTATAGGTTTACTAGAAATATGGTCATTAAGACCCGGTAATGTGGCCGCATCCAGAAACAGTTGCCACCACATTTCCTTGAAACTCAGTAGGGTTTTAAAATCTCTTCCCCTGGGGTCCATTCTAATAATATCTAGTATAGCAAATCTAAAATCATGCGTCTCGCCTACCTTCTCTATATGTCTATACAAGGCACTGTTAGTGTCCTTCCTTCTAATACTATAAATATGATCATATACACATTTTCTAAAACATCTCTCTGTTTTTCCTATATAATAACATGCACATTTAGTGCACTTCACCATATAAATAAGCATCTTTGTGTTACAGTTACCATACTTGAATCTCACTATATCTCACTATAGTGTGTGACCCATTCTCAATTTTATTTTTTTCTTTTTATAAAATATACACACATTGGTTACAAGACCCACGTTTTCTAGTGTGATTCTTATTTACTTTTTTGGCTCCCATCACTGCTGATGTTCGATTGTGTTGTTCCAAATAAATTTTAATGTTTCTTCCCATCTTATACACAAATCTTGGATTTTCTCCTATAGTGTCTGTTAGGGCCTGATCCCCCAACATCAAATTCCAGCATTTTATTAATATATTTTTCACTTGTCCTACCTCTGGACTATATCTAAGGATACATGATCTCTGATGTTGCACACTATCTTGATCATCACTTCTTCCCTGATTTTGAGTACAACTACTGGTATTCCATGACCCTAATAAAGGTTTATACTTAGATCCCCATTCCTGTATTACATACTGACTGACATTATTCATCATGTTCAACATGTAACCCCTCTCCTTAAACAGGCTGGTTATAAATGTTATTTCCTCAACCATTTCTTCATAATGGGAAGTCGTGCATGCAGCATATGCATTGCCCTTTAAAAATGATATATTTTACCTTTTCAGGATGGCAACTTGTATATTCAAGGTAGTCATTGGAAAATGTGCTTTTACGATGGATGCATGATTTGAAGCCCCCTTCTTGTGAGAAACAAACCCTGAACCTTGTGTTTGTAAGGTAAACACCCTAGCCTTTATGCCAGCCTAATGGCACCACTACTCCACTTACAGGACTAGCCTTGGATTGAAAATAGTCCCTACTATTCCTAAGTAATCAATGATCTGTTGTATACCACAGTTTATAAATGCACGATACTTGGCAAAACAAGTGCCCTCAGTATCTCAGTAAAGCTTACCTTAAATAAGATCTGAAGGAGATTTGGCATCAGGTGAAAGAAATACCACTTCTGTGTCTGTAGAACATTTGTAAAGGTGCAGGTGAAGTACCCTTTTTAATGTGCTTGATAGGCCAGTCTATAGCAAAACTAAACTGATTCAGACATTCTGAATGCCTTGTTAAAAACCACCCTTAGGCCTTACCTCTCTTTTCAAGGCCAGTCATGTCATGAGTGAAGTTATGATTATTCATTCAGTTGTCTAGCTCCTTTTTGAAGAGAGACAGTGCATCACACTGCTTAACTTGGAAAGGGAGTTTGTTCCAGAGAAGGGGTAGGCACTGTGTGACAAATCTATCTCTTCATCTTGTCTTATTTTTTATTGCTTTACATTTAGTTCTCTGTCTCTAGTGTTCAATGGACTGTTTGATTTATGTAGGTATAAGGGTTCTTGGACTATTGTATCCCTCGTAGCACTGTACACAAAGCACATATCACCCCTTAGGAGTCTATATGAAACTGAGTATAGGGATAAAGTCTCCAGCCTTTTTTGGTAGCTCAGGTCATTTAAGCCAATGATATTTTTAGTTATAAACTTCTGGGGTCTTTGAAGATGATTAATATCCTACTTCTAGGGTGTTTGAAGATGATTAATATCCTTAGTAAGATGCATTGCAAAGAAGGAATTGCACTCAAGTGCAGAGAATCAGAAAATGAGAGCTTGTTTAAAACTGTAAGAAATACTTTCTGGCTATCAGCTATATAAGGTACAAGGGGCCTCCTAGCCACTGTTGCAACATGATGGTTAAATGTGAGACAGCTGTCCACATAAGTAGTCAGATCTCTTATGACCTTTTGATTTTGAAGTGGCGTGTTATATATTCTATAATCTGAAATTAGGGGGTGCTTACCAAATGCTACCATGTCATACTTTCTGGAATTTATTTTGAGCTTCTTTTTGGTGAGTAATTGGTTTATAATCTATATCACCTATGGGTAAATGCTGATACGAATCTGGGTCTAAATTAATTTTATTGGGTTTAATATAAATGAAAGGAGGGTGATGAGATCTTAATGGCTGCATTCACTAACAATAACAGCAAAGAAGAGATTTCATCTCAAAAAGTGAAGGACTGAAATCCATCAAGCTCATATGACAAAATTTAAAAGCAGTAATTACCAGTTGAAGCACTTAGATATCCAGCCACATCACGTTTTAAAAGCAATACCAAAACAGAGTATAATTTGTTGGTTTGAGCATTTTGTTTCTGTGAACAAATACTGGATTTATTGGTGCTTTATTTTCAATGTCTAGATAATTTCATTCATCATTTATTTTTTTTACAGTATATCACATTTATGTTTTATCTTAATTGGAGATAAATATATTTCAAATCATCTGTTACCATTAGTCCCCAAAACAACTGTCTTTAAATCATGTCTCCATTCCAGACCATTTAGATATATCAAAACTAAAGCTGACTTTACTAATTCAAGAAGTCTCAATGATAAAGCAGACTTCAGAGGATGTTTCCTCAGGTAGAAAATGCTGCACTTAGGTCTTTAAACCACATGTACTAGTATGGCACAGTCATAATCTATGTGGGTATAAATGACCTAAGATGTACTTCACTGGTTTATTTGAGGAGAGACATGATGAAGCTCTCTAAAAATGTGTCCTTAATGGGGTGTGAATCTTGCCTTGAGTTGCATCCTACCTTCACCAGTGATGATGCCACGGTACAGCAAAAAAATATTGACTTCAACAATTGGCTTAGTTTCTTGTATCACAACATGAAGATCCAATATCTCTTAGTCTGGGGAGACATGATCAACAAACCACAATGTTTTGCAACAGATGGTTTGTACTTGTCATCAAGTGGGTTTTGGATGCTGACAAAATCTTTATCCTCATAATGCCTTTTTTAGTTTGTGCCAAGTTGTTAAACCCTGTAACATAACAAAAATCACACACAACCACAAATAAAGGTATTGCTGCTCAGTGCTAGGAGTTGAAATAAAAAAAAACTGCAGTCCCAGGAAGCATTCTTCATCCTGAAGAATTCAGAGAATGCATACATGCATACAGTAATAGAAACATGGCTCAGAACCATGGAGATTACCCTGGCTACCAAAGGCTACAATGCCTTTCATACATTTTGATCCCACTCATCTCAGGATAAAACAAAGGGAGGAGGTGTCTCAGTGTTCATAAAGGACTAGTACACTGCTAGACTGCTCCAACAACATGAGTAACTTAGGCTGCTCTATATCCAAGTAACCATAGATGCAACCCCTTATCATATTTACAGAGTCTCTAACATGAATCTGGAAAAACCACACCTCCTACTCAAACCTACTTGAATCTCTTAACATTTAGCCTAACACCATACTTATGGGTGACTACAGCTACCCATACATAAACCAGGAGACTTATGTGACTCATAATTCACTTGCTCAGAGGTTTTTGGACTTCATCTATGCAAACACCCTGGAGCAACTAATTGGATTCCCAACTAGAGGTACAAATATTCTAGGCCAAGTACTCATGAACATGAGGGGACACTGCTCCACCCTGTGCACTAACTCCTCCATGGTAAGATATGACCACAAAATAATTTGCTTTAGTATTAAAACTAATCAAACTCCAAACCTGTTAAGAAGTTTGCTAAGTCCAATTACCACAATCTGGGTGACAACTTATTAAACTCCCAAGCCCCTCCAAATCAAGATGACATTGAGGCTGACTCTGTGCTGTATACAAAAGCACTGTACAACCACATTTATAGCTACATATAGGATGCAGTACCTATCTGAATCAAACCTATACTGTCAAAAATAACCACTCTGGTGGACTCCTAGAATAAATACACTATTCAACAAAAGGAAAAGAAAAAATCCTCTCCAAAGCCAAGAAGGAACAGATAAAACATTCCAAAAAGGCACTAATCTGTTTAAACAAACACATTAGAGAGATGATCAAATCTTTCAAAGCAAACTACGAGGCAAATATAGCCTCCCTGGTGAAAGATCTCCATAAGGCTTTTTTTAATTAACGTTCATAACATTGGGAAAATGCCCAACAATGTGCTGAGTTAATCATGACTGGCAGCACTTACACCCAGCCTGAAACTATAGAAAACCTGCTGGAAGACAAGTTCAGTTCAATCTTCTCCCTGCCATCACCTACTGTACACAAAGAAATACCCACAACCATCCCCCCTATTAGTCAGCATGAGGGAAGAGGTTCTTACTGTGCTTGCTAAAGCCAAAAACACAACCACTATGGGTCCTGACAACATTCCAGGATGCTTCTTCAGCAGCTTAAAAAAAATTATCAGGACCACTAGAAACCTTCTTTAACCAAAGCCCCTGGATGGTGTTTGTTCCAGAGGAATGGAGGACTGCAACAGTCAACCCTCTGCACAAGTGGAGGCCATCAACTGACCCAGGGGACTACAGACCCATAAGCTTGATTAGTCTTATTTGCAAGGCCACGGAGAGAATTATCATGGATCGGATCAATAATGACATAGGAACTCTCCCAAAACCAATTTGGCTTTGTCAAGGGAAGGTCTTGCCTGGTCAGTCTGGTGGACCTCTTTAAGAAAGTCATCAGGGCCATGGAAGAAGGTAAAATGGTACACACCTCTTATCTTGATCTGGCCAAAGCTTTGACACAATCCCTCACTTAGGCATAATAGATAAATTTACTGAGTTAGGCATAAACCTCTACATCATCAGATGGATAGCAAATTGGCTCATTGACAGGACACATGTTGTCCTGATAACATAATCCATTTCTGATAAGAAACCTGTTATTAACAGTGTCCCACAGGCTCAGTGTTGGGACTCCTCCTGTTTGATATATACTTCTCTAAAGTGAAGGCCAGTGTTGGGGGCCTCTGGCTCAACAGGTTTGCTGACCACTGTAAACTAGAAGTAATCACTGAATCCCCAAATAATGTTGACATCCTTCAAAAAGGCCTAAAAATGACTAACAACTGGTGCCAAAACTATTATCTGAAACTAAATGCTAAAAAATTCCATAATCATACCCTTCGGTAAATCAGATATCTCTGCAAATTATAATACTGATTGCACACCCCTAAAAGTAGACCCAGTGGTGAGAGATCTAGGAACACAGAGGATAGTAACTTAAACTTTGACAACCAAGTCGCTATGGTAGTGAGGAAATCCTTTTATGGCTCAACTTATAAGTAAAGGCATGGCATCAAGGTCACAGGAAGTCATAGTTCCATTGTACTCTGCCCACATGAGGCCCATAAGTGAGTAGAATGCTATCATGTTATCAGTGAGTAGAATGCTCCCTTCTGCATGTACCTAACCAGGCATTTACACTAATTGGAGTGACCTTAGAGGTTTCTCACTAAAAAATACAAAGTGTAAGACACATATCTTATCATGACTGACTAAAGGTCCTATCCCTTTACTCTGTCTCATATTGTTTATTGAGAGGCAACTTATGTCTGACCTGCAAAGCATTCTCTGATCCAGCCCTGATGAAAATGTCACATATTCACAAGAACAATTATGTGAGGGTTACACATTAAATGGACTTGAACCTTATCTGTGACTCTACCAGAATTTGCTGAAGAGACAGATTCATAAACTAAAGGCTACCTTGTCTATGGAATAGACTTCCCATCTTAGTAAAACAAAGCCTGTCCTTCACTCTCTTCAAAAAGAATTTGGATAAATGGATGGAGAACTGCAAATTCAGTCCTGGTGTACTGCCCATGTTCCTTATGGATAGAAAAGATCAAAGAGAACAGATTATGGTGGTTTGGACACATGCAGAAAAGCAGAAGACAATCTGGTGAGGAAGATTTGGGACAGACAGGAAGAAGGTAAGAGGAAGCAAGGATGTCCAGCAAAGAGGTGGATGGATTGTGTGAAAGAAGATCTGTGACAATTGGGCATTGAGTGTTGAAGAAGGCAGGAGTGTGGCACTGAATCAAGAGAGTTGGCAACAGTTAACATGATACCTCGACCCCATGTAGAAAAAAAAAATGGGAAAAAGGGGGCTGATGATGAAATATATATTCACTCTTCAGCCTATACAACACATAATAATATTACAATAATGGTAAAATGAATAAACCCTAGTTGAAACAATGATAAAACTGCCAAATTCAGTATAAAATGAACAGAACGACATCAAAATCAAGGCAGTCATACTTGCATTTAGTTAATCATATCACCAATCCAATGATAAAATGTTAAACAGCTATTTATCTGCATTGAATGTAATGAAGGTCTTAAACCCGTAGTGTTTATCTTAGCAAGCTAACCATGATAATAAGCCAATCAGAAGCAGACACTACAAACATGAACAATTCAAGTACCAGTCAAGAGGCTACTAGCTATTCCTAGGCTAAGACATAAACAGCTATACTTCCTTACATGCATGGCAAATCCTGTGTTACTGCATAATACAATATAACACATAAACTAAAATACAAAATAAAAATAATAAAGATGAGCAAAAATAAACAAAAACAAATGCATACGACTATAAGCATGAATGGATAAATCAATAATAATCCTTTCCCATAAACTAAAGCATCCATTCAAAACATATGTGTTTATACAGTCTAACCGCCCTAATTGGCTATTACATCTCCAGAATCTTACATTTTCATTTTTACTAAAACAGGATAAGTTATGTAGCATTAAAAAACTCCTATGTAAAACCACCAAGTAAAAATTCTCCAATAATTAGATGATGTGGAATTACTGGCACATTTTAAATATATATTTTTTATTAACTTTTGAAAATACTTCTTTGTTTATTTTCATTGAATAATTCCAGTGAGACATGTCAAAAGCCACATATTCACATTTTAATGTTTTGTAGATTTTTGATAAGTATGATTTACTTTTGTGTACTTCACTATAGGTTCATAGGTGTTTACTAGGCTAACGATCGCAAGGGCCTTTTTAAGCCTAGCTATGCATTCCAAATCTCTGACAAGTTCTGATACCCTTGATAAGTGTAAGCATGGGCCTGGGAGATGAACCATGTACAGGTTATCTGTTTGTATCAGAGACATAGGTGCCAAACCAGGGATAAATTTACGGTTTCCCATCCAATTGTCCAAATTGCACTTCAATTGGATTAGGGAGGAACTCTGCTTCACATGAATAGGGAGCCTGTTCCATAGATGGGATAGTCTCTGGGATACATAACTATCTCTTCAACAGGTCCTATTTATATCACAGGCAAGGTTTAACTTTTTAGAATGGGTAATTCTGGTACTGTTTGTTTTGTGGGTATGCAGGAGGTCCATCAGAGTGGGATCTGACAATGCCCTGTATGCCAGAAGTAGATCTCCCCTCAAAAGCCTGTAAGATAGAATACAGGGATAAGGCCTTGAGGCGGTCTGCATAGGACATCTTACTTACGCCCTGTATTCTTTTAGTGAGGAACCTCTGTGGACATTCCAGTTGTTGGATATGCCTGGTTAGCTACCTACCAAAGGGGGCATTGTACTTGATAGGTCTGATGAATGCCAACTATAGTGGAACAATGACTTATTTGGAATGATTTCCTCACCACTGTAGACTCATGATGATCAAAGGCTAGATTACTATCTATGTGTGTCCCCAAGTCCCTGACAACAGGGTCAACTCTAAGGGGTGTGCTGTCAAAATGATAGTTGCCAGGGATGGATGACTTCCCAAAGGATACTATTATGCATTTCTTGGCATTTAGTTTTAGTCCATGACTCTGACACCAGTTGTTTGTCTGTGTCAGCCCTGCCTGGAGAACATTTGTGTCAGTGTGAGATTCAATGACAGCTCCTAATTTGCAATCATCTGCAAATTTAGTCAGTCAGAGATCACTGACATTGACCTTGACTTCTGAAAAGTAAATGCCAAAAAGGAGCGGACTGAGGACTGATTCTTGAGTGCTCCACTTGAGACTGGCCTCTTTGTAGAAATGGACTCCCCAATTCTAACTTCATGGGTCCTGTCTGTGAGTCAGTTGGATATCCATCAGGTGACATACTGGTTTGTATCTAACCTCTTGAGTTTGTCAACAACGCCTGAGTGAGGTATCATGTCAAATGCCTTGGCCAGGTCAAGGTAGGCAATGTGAATGATTTTGCCCTCATCCACTGCTTTGGTGACCTTCTCAAAGAAATTCACCAGGTTGAGTAGGCATGATCTGCCCTTGATGAAACCAAACTTGGTTAGGTACAGTGTCTGGAGGTTTACTATATATCTACTGATCATCTCCATGATAATTCTTTCCATGGCTTTACATATAAGACTAGTGAGACTTATGGGTCTGTAGTTTCCAGAGTCTGTAGATGGCCCACCTTTGTGCAGAGGTATGACTGTTTCCTTTCTCCATTCATGAACCATGAAGCCTGTTTGGAGGCTACAATTAAATAGCAATTCAAGAGGCCCTGACAGGTCATGTTTTATGCTATTTAGAAGGCATCCTGAGATATTGCCTGGACCCATTGATGCAGTGTTTTAGGTCTTAGAGAGAGCATTAAGGACCTGTTCCCTAGTGATAGTAGGCGGAGTTATATTTGATAATATTTCCTGAGGGAAGATTGAGGGGGAGAGAGGAGTAAAGTTGGAGCTGAATTTATCAGCCTGAATATTTTCTATATCTTCTGGCTCAGTATAGGTGGCTCTATTTATAATGAGCTTTGCACTGCATACAATTGTGTATTGCCTTTGAGGATGCAGATTTAGAGTGCTTTGTGGTTGTCGTTGGCCTGGGAAGCCAAACTTACCTCAGATTTGGCTTTGGTAGACTTTATTTGTCCTCTGAGTTGTTTTAGTTTAAAGAGAGTGCTTTTATCCTTCTGGGTGCTGCACCTCCTAATTTTTGCCATAATTTTCTTCCTCCTGTTATACATTCAAGTGATTTTGTTATTCCACCAGGGTGGCATGTTGTTTTAGTTATTTCTGTACTTCTTCCTGATGGGTACAGTTGCATCTATGCAGCTATTAACATGCTTGTACAGGGTTTCTGTGAACAGTTCTGCATAGGCAGAAGTGTTCTCAGTGTTTATAGGGACTTCAATTTTTTCCAGGTTCTCAATTAATAGCAGGAGATTAGCCTTACAGTAGTTCCTGAATATTTCCAGCTTAGCTGGTGGTCCAGGTTCTATTTTTACTTCAAAGGAGACCATTTTGTGGTCTGAACTTACCAGGGAAGGCATTACAGTAGGGGGTGTGCAGCACTGTCCCATATTAGTGAGGACAAGATCCAGTATGGGTGCACTCCTGGTTGGTGTATTGACTATCTGGTACAGGGAGTTTGTGTTTACAAAATCCAGGAATCTCTGTGCATGTACATTTGATGTTGTATAGGCTTCCCAGTTAATAGTGGGGTAATTAAAGTCATCCATGAATATGATATTGGGTTGGATGGTTAGTGTTTCTAACATGTTTAAATACATGGTATGCTATTAATATGAAAGAAAAAAAATGTAATATTTTAGGAATGGATTTAGTATTCTTGAATAATGTAATTTGTAATTTATTATCGACAAATTCTCTAAAAGCCTGTATACCCACCCAACTTTTCTTATTTATATTATATCTGTCTATGAGCCTTTCTAAAGTACTTGTTTTATCTCCATCCAAAAACTGAAACCATTTTTTTTAATTGTTTTGCTCAAGATTAGTTATTATATGTGTATTAAATAGCTCTAAACACCCAATGGTATGAACAACAGGAAATATCAAAAACTGCAAATTCTTAATCACACTATTACCGTCCATTATTGTTTTGAAAGTATCTCCTATATGCTTAATAGCAAAAGTATACACATTCATATTTCTGATATTCACACAATAGTCTTTTACAATCCAATATGTTTTACATATATTTGTTTGCAGATCAAAATTTATTACAAATGTAGCATTAGACGTTAGAATTGCTTCATGCAAAAATTTCCTTTTTGAACTATATGATGAATTTAGCCAAAGACTCATAATGTATGAAATAACTAATATACAAATCAATATTAGGGAATCCAATGCCATTCTAATCCTAATTTCTTATTTGCCAATCAAAAGATATTCTTGATTTTTTAGGATACCATAAAAATTTTAATAATATAGAATTTATTTTTTAATGATTTTTTAAGTGGAGATAAAATCAAAGTCTGACCAATTCATAATAATCTTGGAAATATTATCATTTTATTAATATATGCCTGTCTTCCATTGAAAAATACAATTTGTTCCATGTTTCAATAAGCTTTAATATATTATTAACTACATTAATATAAAAAATGTTATTGTTTCTATCCATGTAGATCTTATATTAATTCCTAAGAATTTAAGCTGTTTATTCTCCCATGTAAATTCCTTATAGCATTATAAATTAGGATTTTTTTATTAATAATTTTAAAGTTTTATTATGATTGAATTTTAAGCCAGGTATTTTTTCAAAGCATTTTATTGAATCAATAATATTGAAGATTCAATATTACTAGTGGTCAACAGAATATCATCCACAAATATCTGTATTTTAGAGTTACAATTATCATTTATATGAAAGCCTTTTAGTTTGCTGTTTGTCTGATATATACAGCAAATGGCTCTAATGATAAGGCAGACAAAATGGGGAAAGAGCGCATCCTTGCTTCATTCCTTTCAACACTTTGAAAGATCAAGACATGAAAGATCCAGTTTTAACAAAGAAAAATTATTATTACACTATTTTATTATTTCAATATATATTGAGGAAAAAGTGCATTATTTAACCACTTCTTGTAAATATGTCCAATTGAAAGAATCAAAAGCTTTGTCAATATTTTAATATCAATATTTTTTTTTATTTGTATTGGCAATATCAATTAAAGATAAAAGACTTATAACAATATTTTGTACTTTTCTTTTTATTATGAAACCAGTTTGATCTTCATTAATTAAGATTGGCATTATATTATTCAATATTTTTGCCATTATGGCCATTAACATTTTATAATCTACATTTAATAGACAAATAGGGCAATAAGAATTACATCATTTAAGGTCTTCATCTGGTTTCTGGATTGTTAGTACCATTGAATATCTCCATGAGGGTGGAATGTTTACTGAAGTTCTAATGTCATTAAATGTATTTGCTAAGATTTTTAATATATAGTCTGGGATTATTATAGGTTCATAGGTTCATACTAGGCTATCTGCTCTAGGGCATTTATAAGCCTAGCCATAGTGTGTTTGGCTTTCACCACCCATTTTAAATTAATTTTGCTATGCCCTTTTTCGAGGTTAGTATACTGTGCCTCTGTCTAACAGTGACACAGAAGTGATACCCGGGGTAAACCTACGATCTCCCATCCACTCATCAAGATTCCTCTTGAAGAGAGTCAATGAGGGACACTGCCTAACCTGGACTGGGATTTTATTCCAGAGTGAAGGGAGCCTCTGGATTATGAATCTGTCCCTCCAGCATGTCCTATTTATTTCAGTGCTGAGGTTCAAGTCTCTCAAGCATGTAGCTCAATGGGATTTGGATTTTCTGAGGTGAAGCATGTCCATTAATTCCGGGTTGGACATGGCTTTATACGTCAGGCACAGATCGCCTCTGAGCAGGTGGTATGCCACTGAGTAGAGCTGGAGTTTCTTTAACCTGGCAGCATATGGCATCTGTTTGAGCACTTTGATACTCTTGGTGAGGTACTTTTGAGGTCTTTCCAGTTGCTGCGGGTGTCTGGTAAGGTACATCCCAAAAGGGGCATTGTACTCAATTATGGGCCTGATGAGGGATGAGTAAAGAGGCACGATGACCTCCCGTGATCTAGATGTGAATCCCTTCATGATTAGGTGGGCTAAATAAAATGTTTTTCTAACCACTTTGACCACGTGGTTGTCAAATGAGAGATTGCTATCAACTTGGGTCCCCAGGTCCCTAATTACTTCTTCTGTACTTAATGGATTACCACCTATGTGGTAATTTGTGGGCACTTTGTTTTTGCCAAAGGGGATGACTATACAATTTTTGGCGCTTAGCTTGAGGCCATGGCTCTGGCACCAGTTGTCTGTTTCAATGAGGCCCTTTTGTAGGATGCTTGTGTCAGCTGGAGAGTCGATTATGGCGTCCAGTTTGCAGTCATCTGCAAACTTGGTCAGCCACAGTCCTTCCATGTTGGCCTGTACCGCCGATAAATATATACCGAACAAGACAGGTCCCAGGACTGAGCCTTGTGCGACGCCACTTGTAACTGGTTTGGGGTCTGACATGGTTCCAGCAATTCTAGCCATGTGGGTTCTGTCCTTGAGCCAGTTTGCAACCCATCTAGTGACGTAGGGGTTTATATTTAAGCTGGTGAGCTTATCTATAATGCCCGAGTGGGGTATTGTATCGAAGGCTTTTGCGAGGTCCAGGGAGGCTGTGTGGACCACCTTCCCCTCGTCAATGGCCTTGGTGACTGTTTCAAAGAAATCGACCAGGTTTAAGAGGCAGGATCTGCCCTTAACAAAGCCGAACTGGTTAGGATCCAGTGTCTGTAGGTCCCCAATATCTTTGTTTATGAGGTCCATGATCATCCTTTCCATAGCTTTGCAGACCAAGCTAGTCAGGCTTATGGGGCGATAGTTTCCAGGATCCGTTGAGGCACTACCTTTGTGGAGAGGGACCACTGTTGCTGTATGCCACTCTTTAAGTACATATCCTGTAGTAAGGCTGAGATTGAACATTAATTTTATGTTTGGGTTTAGCTCTTCTTGGAGTTCATGTAGGACACAGCCCGGGACACCGTCTGGTCCCATTGATGCTGTGTTGTTTGCTTTGGAGAGGGCGGATCTTACCTGTGGATCAGAGATGTCAGGGGGGTAGCACTCTGCTGGGATAGATATTTGCCCTTTTGGTGGGGAGGGGGGGAGAAGTTTGCACTGAACCTGTCAGCTAGGATGTTGGCAATGTCTGTGGGCTTGGTGTATTTTTTGTCATTTTGGACTAATTCTGAGCATATCTGGGAATTCCCACCCAGGTTCCTAACATAACGAAAGAAAGCCTTGTGATTATCCTTAGTGTCCTGTGCAATTTTTCTCTTGAAGCTGGCCTTAGATGATTTTATGAGTGCCCATAGCTTTTTGCTAATACTGATCAGAGTTGCCTTCCCTTTTTGGGATTTTGCTCTATCATGTAGTAGCTTCATCCTTCTATTGTATAGTTTGTTTATGGCTGGGGTCCACCAGACAGGACGTCTGCCTTTGGAGGATTGGGTCTTGGTTTTATTTGGGATTGCATGATCCATGCATTCCTGAAGGTGTTCATAGAATGCATTTATAAAGGATTCTGCGGTCTGGGCCATATTTTCCACAGGCCCGGGGGCTTTGAAGGATTCCACCTTGGTTTTGAGGAGTGTGAAATTTGCTTTAGAGAAGTTTTTCACTGTGGTTTCTGGGCAGGGGATGGGGTCGGGATGTGAATATCCAGTGAGATTAATTTATGGTCTGATCTTACCAGTAAGGGATACACTTCTGGTCTGGAGCATAGAGTCCCCATGTTGGTGGTGATCAGGTCCAGCATGTTTCCCCTCTTATGGGAGTGGTAGCAAGTTGTTCCATAGCATTTGAGTTTATAAATTCTAGGAACCTTTGGGCTAGGGTGTTGGAGCTAGAGTAATGTTCCCAGTCTATGTTTGGGTAGTTGAAGTCGCCCAGTATAATGGTGTTTGGAGAGACCTTCATATTTTCTTGTGTTCTCAGGAAGGTTGAGTGGGGTTTCTGGGTTTGGGAGGGTGGTCTGTAGCAGGCTATAAACTGGAAGGCAGTTTTACCCACTGTTAGTTGCACATGGATAGCCTCTGATGCTTCGTGCTGTGCCACCAACCTGGAGGTGTGGGTATCTTTGATGAATATTGATACTCTTCCTCCTTTTGTGGTTCGGTCCAAGTTTTGGGGCCGAAAAGCATGGTATGAGGTATAACCTGGTAGTGCTGGGGTGCTGTCGGGAGCCTTGAACCAGGTTTCTGTTACTGCACAGATATCGATGTTCTCCATGCTAAGGAAAGTTTAGAGTGCATGCATCTTGAGGTTTAGACTTCTGGCGTTGAGTAGCATTACTCTTAGTTTCTTATCCTTTGTGATACCTATGGAGGTGGGTTTGTCTTTTGAGCCTTGCCTAAAAAAGGCACTATGGGGGTAGCAAGAGCCTTTGCCAATATCCAAAAGTCCAGGGGTGACAGGTGCAAGCCATCCCTAGCGAAGCATCGTGGCTTGTCGAGCATGTCATCC
Organism: Protopterus annectens; assembly: GCF_019279795.1. NCBI lineage: Eukaryota > Metazoa > Chordata > Ceratodontiformes > Protopteridae > Protopterus > Protopterus annectens. The sequence goes on from NC_056739.1 coordinate 1,911,011,197, forward strand.
CAGGCTGACAGGCATTGGATCCCCTTTGAATGACACTACTACTTAAGCCAATTGTTGAAATTGATCATCTTGTCTTCATATTGTGGCATCATTCTTGGTGAGGGGAAGATGCTACTTAAGGTCAGGGTCATACCAGCCTGGGCTACAGGCTCAGAGAGCTCCTCTATGTTTCTTTTCATGTAGTCCAGGGAGGTACGACTCAGGTCATTCACACCAGCATGGACAATGACTGAGTCATATTTGTACTTGCCTTGGAGTGACCTGAGTGCTTGTGTTATGTGGCGGATCCTAGTGCCTGACAGGCAGCTCACAGTGACCTTCTCCTTGTTCAGCCTGGTGAGCGGGATGTCAGTGTGCCTAACGATAGAGTCACCTATTACAAGTGTATCAGGTGTGTTGTTTAGCATTAAGGGCTGTGACTGTTCGGCACATTGGCTTTGTGAGCTATTTGTTGCATGTGTTTTCTTTTGGGGTAGCGGTTGCTTGGGTGTCTGCTTTGGAGGTCTCTGCTGCTTAGGCAGATTTTTATTTATAGCCTCCGAGTATGTTTTTGCGTGTTTATGTGTTTGGTTTGCTGTCGTGGTAGGTCTATGTGAGACTGGAATTGTAGTGAGTGTGGTTTCCTTCTCCTCCTGACTGGTTACGCCAGTACTGAGTTGAGAGAGCTTAGCCTCCAGTTTGGCTATATGGTTGCATTTCTCACATGTGTTGGAATTTGTTGGGAGGAGGGGAGGGTTGTCTGTGTATATGAGGCAGTTGTAACATTGCCTCAAGATTCCCAGATTCACCAGCTGGACCAGAGAGGAGATTGACAACTGACCTTTGGACATGCTAGAATAGTATTGGGAATTCCTTTATAATTAAAAAAGGGCCAATAGGGAACAAGGTACTCAAGGGGAGTTTGTGAGGGTGTAGTGCTTTTAATTTTTTAGTGCTGACTTATATAATTGCTTTAGTGAGCAAGTGCCAGGTAACTTAAATGCAATGTGTTGCAGGTAACTTAAATGCAAAAATGACAGTAACTTTCTTTCAAGTGAAACAAGGAAATAAGTACAGTAAGCAATGCAGATATCACTAGGGATCCACAGAAGCACTGAACAGCAGCGTTTTAGGTGGAATTAGCGTTTCAGGGAAATAACAAGCAAACAAACAACAAGCATACAAACAAAGCTATATTCAGCAGGCCTGGATCTAGTCTATGCTACAGCAAACAAGGTGTACCAATTTCAGTAAGAAACAGTTCAAATATGCAGGCACTATAAGCCTTTAACCAGAAATTCCCAGTTCAGAAGGGCAGAATCCAGCCTCTCCTCTCACAAGAGTGCAGACCACGAACCTTCTTAATGTAAAATAACTGGCCTGAATCCCAAGTGCTTAAACCAGAACTAATACACTTTGAGAATAACAGACACTGAGCCCTCAATCAGCAGTTCCCAACTTAAAAGGATGTTAGCTACCTGTCCTGCCACCACAGTGCAGGCCACAAACCTTTCTAATGTAAAACAACTGGTCTGAAGCCCAAGTGCTTAATCCAAAAGACGTAGAATGATAGCTACACTTTAATCAAGTTACTACGAAGCAGTAATAAATACAATTGAATACTTTAATTTATATGTATATTTTATTTATATGTGTGTACTTTATATGTATATTTCTGATATCAAGCCATCCAAACTGAGAGCTTTATTGTTCTTCAGATTCATTATTTGCTCCTTTATTTCTCTAATAGTTATGGATTTATCTAGTCTATAATTTTGTTCTTTCATTACCTTTGTTTTATATTCTTCTTTAAAAAAGCATCTGTTATATTACTATTATTTAACATTAAATTTCTGTTATTGATTTCTTCATAGTGTCTCCTAAAGATTTCTAAAATCTCTTTTAAATCTATCACTTTTTTTAGATTTATTGCCTATATGACATTCGATTTATTTAGTATGAGTTACATTATTTAATGGTTTTGATCTGATTGCTAATCTGTGCAGATTTTTAGGATTTATAGTATAAGTTGTAATTTTAGTTTCTCCATGTTTATTGATATTTTATGATTTAAAATTTCTATGTGTTTTTTGATGTAATGTTTTAAGTTTAGGATTTATATTTCTATCAGATGATTTCAACTCTAAAAGTATCTATTTTTGCCTGAAGGATATATATATATATATATATATATAGAGAGAGAGAGAGAGAGAGAGAGAGAGAGAGAAATCTGACAATAATAGATGTCCATGAAGATGATTTTTTTTGTTACTGCAGCATTGGAAAGAGATCTATGTGCTTTGGTAACCGAGTATCCAGGAATTGTATCATGCTGTTTTCTTCTTCTTTTTCAGGTACACCATACATTCTTATATTGTTTCTTCTTTACCTACTTTCAAGATTATTTATTTTGCCCAAAAGAGTAGTGTTTTGTTTCAACAGGAACTCCACCTGTTTTAGATTTTCATTTAATCTGCCATTCGTGTCATTTAGTGATTCCTCTATGGAAGCGATTTGATCTGAATGATTTTTATTATTTCATTCAGAGAGTGCATGCATAATGTGGTAGATCCTGTCCTCAGATAAGAAACTGACCGCTTCTTTCTCCTTTAATCAGCCTAGTGAGAGGGACATTAGCATGTCTCACAATGGAGTCTTGAATGAACATAATGCTGGATTGTTTGGTGACTTGTCTTATGGTATTAGAATTATTAGAGGCTCCATGAGATGTGTCTGTATGCGTTGATGTGGGTGTTGTTTTGAAAGAGTACATTCAGGGCTGCTGAGGGTATTTGTTATGTTTACTTTGTTTAGGAGGTCTTTGGGGTTTAGGAAGGTTACATTTAAGTGTCTCAGCACATGTGGGTCTATGTGTCTGCATTGAACTTTGTGTGATGGGTACAGTGTGTCTGTTACTGGCAACCTAAATGACATTAGGAGTGCTTTTATGTGAGATTTTTCATTCAGTGACATTGTGCGAATGCATCTCTCACATACCATATCCGTTTGAGAATTAACTGGTTGTTAATAAACATGAGGCAATATCTACATTGCCACAGGATGTCCATATCTACCAATATGGTAACAGAGATAGTGTAAAAGTTCATATACATGTCATTAGTCCCTTTTTTATGGATTATACAGAGTGAGAATATAAAATAATGTCAGGAGTATCTGATTTGCACCTCTGGGAGCAGTGCTTGTCACTGCAAACTAGTTGCCATGTGTGCAATAAGGTACTGGTGAAGTTTCTATGGTGCTTTTACAGGTAAAATGTTAACTCAAGGTGTCTGTGTCTATACAGGGAACTGCCAAACACTTGAGGGAAGTAGACCCTGATGATTTATGGATTACTTATTTAGAAAGATATTCTAAAGTTAGGTTAGATAGCAACAAATTATGTAGTACTTACAGAAAAGAATAAGCTTAGTCAAGAATGTTGAAAAGTGGTGATTCACCTGAATGAATACTGCTTGGCTACTACTAGTGCTGGTCTCACCACAGCTTCATGCTGCTGAGATACAATGCTCCTTTGCTTCTTCTGTCACCAGAAGCAAAACAGTAGCACCAATCCCAAGATTCTCATTTTTCACCCGGTGAGGCAGGGGGTGAGCCCCACCTGGGCTCTCGCGTCTAGCTCCAAGTGCCCAGGCATCCTGGCTTCACTCACTCCAGGGACAGTATCAGGTGTGGAGTTTGACTGGGGCAGTACACCTGTCAAAGAGTAATGCAGGTGTCCTAAAGTGAGCTCAGGGAGGACAGAAACCTCCTGTGGAGCAGAAGGGCAAAAGCTCACTTGAACCTGATTTTCAGGATCAATATAGACTGTAAAAATGGGGCCTCATGATCCTTCTGGCTTTTTGGGTTTTAAGCAGGAAGTGTCAGAAAAGTTACCACAGGGATAACTGGCTTGTGGTGGCCAATAGCAACATCACTTTCTGATCCTTCAATGTCAGCTCTTCCTATCATTGTGAAGCAGAATTCACCAAGCATTGGATTGTTGACCCACTAATAGGGAATGTGAGCTGGATTAGACCATTGTGAGACAGGTTAGTTTTACCCTACTGATGATGAGTTGACTACAGCCTCTTTGGTTATCAACAGCCTTATCCGAAATTATACAAGGGCCTGTAGACTTGTTGTAGCCTTTTCATGGCAGATGCCTTGAATAGCAATCAGACCAGTCCAGGAAGTTCCAACACAGACACTCACTGCCAGTCAGAAGCAGTCAGGAATCAATGGACTCTGCTCATTGTCTCACCAGGAAAAATATAAGCACACATTCCAAGCTGGTACCTGTGAAGAGTTATTAGGCTTTCTAGTGATCAGTGGTCTCCAGGAAATAATGTCTCTATGCTCCTTCTTTCATGAGAAGCAAAACAGAGGCACTAATCTGAAGATGACTAATGAGAGGCATAATGTGTTCTGTCCAATAACTGGTGGTCTTTGAGTAGATGTTGTAGATTCTAAATGTAAGAGAGAAAACAATGGGTTAATATTCTAAAAGTTGCAGTGTGCAGTTAGCAGTTAGATATGACAGAGGGAGTAGCTTAAGCTTTAGATGTCTAAGTGGGGAGCCACTCATTTTAAAAGAGCAAGATAGATTGGAAGGGGGGAGCAGTTTGTATTCTGGCTCTATGGAATACAGTGGAATGTCCAATAAATTTAAATAGCTGAAGTGGAGTGATTTCACAAAGTGATAATTTTATGCTTACTCACAATAGCCCATGAAAGAGGACATGGAAGGAAATATGTGGTCAGATTAACATGAGGGACTGCAACTAGAAAGACAGTTGTGTTTAAAATCACAACAGCACCATAGTAAGAGAGTGGGAAAAAAATAATTTTAATGTGACACACAAGTGACGCAGTTGTGGTTTCTTTTCTAGCTTAAATATGCAATTAAAAGCAAAATACAAGTGACACACAATGTAAAGAAAATAAGCCACTAAATACAAGCTAGAAGAAGGCAGTGAAGCAATACAAAATGCAAGAAAGCAAAAGCAAACTAACCTTTTCTTCTGTGGCAGAGTCTGATAAGTTGATAAGGGCTGAGTAAAGTAGTACTATAGCATCCTTGGACCTCAATGCCATACCCTTACCTATAAGCTGGCTGACTAGAATGATTTTCTTATTATCTTAGGTAAATGGAATCTGTGGAACAATACATGCAGAATTCAGTTCAGGTGGAGTAGTGAGGTTTAAGGAAAGAAAGGAGATGAAGAATTTATTCAATCCTGGAGTGAATGATAATTGTTAAAAAGGGCATATATTTGTACACTGCATTAAACAAATGTTACTGTTTTCTTTTTTATATCAATCTGTGTGTACCTGAATTATAGCTACTATTTAATAAAGATGTTTATAAAACATAAAAAAATGGGCAGTTTAACTCATTACATCCGAGAGACGCCTCCACGTGCATCTGCAGATATTTCCTACTGACACCTCCAGGCATCAAATATTGCCTGTTCATATTTGTATCAATAATTCCAAAACCATGCTATGTACAGGGTCTTAAATGATTTCATCTTAAAGCTTATATAATGGCAAATTCTACTGCATTAATATTTGACCTCTACCTAATGCAGGTAAATAGATATTAACTGTTGTTTTTATGATATTAATTTATATGGACATAATCTTCATATTTTTCTAAATATCTCAACAACCATGTAATACAGACAGAACTCCTTAACCTCATATGAAAGCTCTCAGCTAAGTGAACAAAATATTGCTGACAGTACATGTGTAATTTGAGTGCTAGCTGAGATATTGTAAGTTGTTTACAAATATTACAAATGTAATAGTTACTGTGATTAGTGTAACTTATAAAATTCAGTTTAATACCTAGAACCTAAAGAATACTGCCACTATAAAAATAGTTTGTGCTGAAGGGTTTTTCCATTTATACTTCTTTCATAACCTCTTTGGTTACAGAGATATGAACATTTGTTTGAAATGTGAAGACATAATTTGATTCTGTCAAAAGGCTTAGGCTACACCCATTGGAAGTTACAGTGCAAACTTCCAGAGGTCCATTGGAAGAAATGAGTTAAAGGTTTAGGATTTGTCTGGAAGAAATTCACACAGCTAGAATGCAATTTCATATGGCTGGTATACATTTAAAAATAAACACCAGAGCCCTATTCAATTTACAAAAATCCTGTTAGTTATGTAAATATCTGTCTAAACAACTTTGTGTATGCAAATCTAATCCCTCATCATCATCATCATCACCTGCAGATCATACACGTGTGACTTCCAGAGGTCAGAGTGTGTGTAAGACTCATTGTATACAAAAGGAGAGTAGAGCTCCTGTGTATCCTGTATGAGTATACTAATCTTAAGAGGAGACATCACTATACTAGAGACAAATGTACTTACCAGTGTTTTCTATGTCTAATTTCTGAAGTTCTATTACAGGTACATACTTAAAAGTAAGCCAAGACGTTGGTATCTACCAGCTGACTTGACATGGTAAGTATTTGCAGTGAAATAGTCAGCATGGGCTGTACAGAGTTAGAGTTACTAAATGTTTACAAAGAATTTTGAAAAATTTAGATATATTTTCCACATTTACATTAATGATGCAAAAACTGAATGTGATACTCTTATATTTGGGGTAGTGTATGCAAGCAGATGGTGTTAGTAAACAATGACATTAAAATATGGTGGGTAATGTGAAGACATTATGAGATGAGAATGCTTGTTTGGTAAAGCAGTTATGACAATTCACAATATTCTCATGGATGCATTAATTTCATAAACCCCAGGATTTAATAAAATCTGGGTAGGCACAGTGTAGAGCCTACACGGAAAGTATCTGTGTACATGGCCACGATTTCCCCCAGGCAGCATGCTATGCATATTAATGATTACATGCTTCCAAGGGAGAGCCTAGGAATGTGATGACATAGAATCAATGTAGGGAGAGGTGTAACAGCTACCCATGGCTCTAGATGAGTGTAAGGCTTCCTGTAATGTTCCTCGCCACTGTTGTAATGTGAAATCTGTCAACTGTCTAGTAAGTGATTTGTATGATGTGCTATTTTTTTTTTTAACTGCATGTTTGCATGGCACTGTATGGAGCGCAGCAATGCCAGGCTGTGCACACATATAGACAGCTGACAGCTGGTAGACATTTAAAAATAGAAACCGGACGTAATTAATTATCATAATTATATTTATTTTTATTATTTTATTTTTATTTACATTTGCGTGGTATATTGCAGAATGTAGCAGAGCTGAGTGGAACTTGTACATACACGCAGACACCTGCCAGACATCTAACAAAAGAAATTGGATTTAATTAATTTTTTATTTATAGGTGTGTGTTTAAGTGTGTTTGTGTGGGATAGAGCGGTGCTCAGCAATGCTGACAGGTAGCCTAGTAGTATATATGAAGGTATACTATTTTTTATACCATCCAACTAGCTAAATGGGTAGAGATACAGTCTTATGTGTAGAAGGCCCTGGGTTCGAGTCCATAACAGGCAGAATATGTCTGTAAATGAATGTACTATTTTTCTTTAATTTCATTACAGTATTGTACATTTTGGCACTGCTGCACTCTACAAAGCACTGCTCATTCATGCGAAGTGGTGCATAAACATGCTAACGGCTACCAATGTTTGCGCGGCCCTAAGCTTCGCTAAAACCACGATTCTGTGAGTTTTTGCACTGCTTGTATTCAATTAGCTGGTTGTGGACTGCTAAGTGACACGGCCCTTTTTTGAATGTTGCTGAATGACATGTAAGGGTGGGAAACCAGCCTATATTAAGCCCAATAGAAAGGAATTCTGCAACACCTATTGGAGTTCAGTCAACTGTTGGTATGGCTGGTGGTGTTGGCGAAGGTGTGCACTTTCAGGTGCAGTGGTGGGGCATTCAGGAGTCCATGGTCATGGTCAAGCTCCTTATTAAAAACCATGAACCCCAGCTGATGCAAGGAGGATTTCAGGTCTCAGGGTGTAAGGCGGATGCCTAGGACCATTTGACCAGGGAACTCACCAATGTTACTGGTATCCCCCACACAGGTGAGCAGTGTCATCACCATTTTGATGACCTGAAAAGGAGGATGAGGGGAACCCTGGACACTTGGATCCAGGAAGTTCGAGCTGGGAATGCTCCACAAGTATGTAAGTATGTCTTCCTATGTCTAACCAAAATGCAAGCTGACGGTTTGCAAAACAGGTATGCATAATGGTGTGCTTCTCTCCCAACAGCTGCAGCTGACAGGGCTTGCAACGTCAAATCCAGGCTTGGTACCTGACCAGGTTGCATCATGAGCATGATAAGTACGGATTTAGTATGCCAACTGTCATGCAATAAGCAAGAAAGGGTAACACATTTACTGCAATAAAGTATACACAAGAAAAACTGTACTGCAATAAATGGGCATATAGAACTGCAGTTCAATAAATGGACAATTAGAGTTGCAGAGCTGTAATGCAATAAATGAATAATAAGAACTGTATTTCAATAAAGCATTAACAATACCAATAACAGTAGGCAAAATGTTGTTCAGCCAGATTGTGTTTTGTCAAAACAATTGCAGTAGAGCTGTATGCATTTCTTGTCTATGGTAAGATTGCTGCAGTCAAGTGTAACATTGTAGCAGCTGTGGCCAACAAATCTAATGGTCTAACTGTATTGCTCAACTCATAGTGCTATCCAATGCTGTCTCCAGGCCAGTATTGGTCACATAATCCTCTCTCTTCTTCAGACATCAGGTAATAAAGGTGTATGCTTGAGGTAGCCCAGTCCATGGGCAGATATTTTGTGTGGACTTCACAGATATTCCAAACCATTGTTGATTCCAAACTACAGCTTTTTTCAGATTATATATATATATATATATATATATATATATATATATATATAGGCTTATACACTATAGATCACAGTACTTATCGGATGCACCACATGTTAAGTCTGTTGTACATGTGATTGCAGGTACAGTAATTGTGCATTACACAGACTAGGCTTCTGTTGAATAGCATCTATGGCCTGCAAAGTGATATTGGTTTGTACTGTTATCTGCATCTGTTATCCTAGCAGTGAGATAACTGACATTATCATAGCTATGTGTCTACAGTTACCAGTATGGACATATGTGGCTGCTTGCAGTTAGATAGGCAACACTGTGGGCATGAACAATGTGCCCTGTCCATACATTCATTGACATCATTATACATTACACCACCTGCTCACCTGTGTCTGTCTACGTGGTGACATCCAGCAAGCATAGGGGTCTGTAGGTTAGTGGATTATGTACTTTTGTGCCCTTAGTTTGGATCCTTTGAGCAACATTATGGTTGTGTGATAGTACAGTTTACTCACCATTATTAGGGTATGTCAAACAATGCAGACATCCACACGCAGACTTCTGTATATTACAGGGATGTATATATAAATGTAGCTGTGTATGTGTGTGATATGTATATGTGGTCTGCAGATATGTGGGGGAGTCTATGTATCATTTTAATGTATATAGCTATATATATATATATATATATATATATATATATATATATATATATATATATATTTGACACTACATAGCGATAGATATACTATGCACATGAGAGAGATACTGACAGGTAAATAAGTATACGTATATGTCTGTATGTATGGAGATTTATACATAATAGGTCATTTCAATGAAGGGCCAACAGAATTCTGTTCATTTCTACTAAGAATACAGGCATGCTGAGTGGAACTGTCAATTCTTATAATGCAACTGCAGGCCACACCTAACTGCATTCCAGTCCGGGATTTTGATATGTTGCAGACATTAACATCTGCCCCTGTTTCTGCACCACTGCACTTCACTCAAAATCTCCACAGCATTTCCCAGCTGTCTGCTGTACTAAATATGTGATTGGTGTTGTTAATGTTACACCACCAACAGACTGAAAGCTTGCCTCCCTCTCAACTGTCCTGATTTTCACAGAATGTCCAGAGTTTTGCCCCATATGCTTGGTCTGTTTCTCACACATTTGTGTTCTTCTAGCGCTTTATTGAATGAGGACATCAATACATTCTACTAACTACAAACACTTGCGTGTCAGAATTTATACCCATCGGAATATATGCATTACTGCAACACCTTTACTTCCAGCAAGGTTTATGTGACCAATATTTAAACTCTGTCCCTATGTTTGGGCCTTTGTCTCTCCAATCTTTTTGGCTTTGTCCAGATTTCTTGCACTAAGAGGTTGGGAGGTATGATATTCTGTAAAAACACCAACGTACTACTAATGTAGTCCACCTCACATGCAAAAGTGAGTAATTCCAGATTAGAGCCATCAGTACCATCTCCCATGCCAACTTCCCTAGTCCACTGAGCCATAAAGTTCACTGGACAGAGAGGCATCATCCATCACACAATCACCAGCATACATATGTACATTGTTATCCTGTGTGAAGAGAGACATACAATGTGTGAGCTCTGTGTCACAGCCCTGAGATTGCTTGGTCCACTGCTATACCATACCTCATTTTCTGTTAAAGCGGATATATGGGTACACCTCTGTGGTGGGGGTGGGGAAACAACAGTACTTGATCAGCTTGGGTAGACAGTAGCCCAGATATCATGTATGCCCATTATTTAACATCTCCCTTGCTGATATTGTGAATATTCCAACCATGAGGCCTATTGAAAATTAAGAAACACATACTATTGGACTTGGTATCAGTTGTCTCAAGTGGATGTTAACTCTGACCAAATAACCCACTGTATTTTCTTGCATAACAGCAGCAGATCCATACATACAGTACCTTATTATAGTAATCCTTACAATTAGTGTGTAGGTTAGAGAGTTACCTTGAGAATGCAGCAGTTGACAGAACTGTACTTCAGGAATGACTCTGTGTGATGCAAGAGATACACAGCCGATACATGGATAGCTACAGGTTATGTGGTTTGCCTGGCATCAGCTATTTTATTATATGTATGTGAGTGGGAGTAAGGTGTCAGTCCCTGGGGCCCTAGGATGTCAGTGTATGTGCTATGCATTGTCTCTTAGCCATTGCCAGAGCGTACTGGGCATGCCTACATCTGCCTACAGGGACATCATCGGGGGCTCCTCTTCTGAGTCCTCCACTGAGTGTGGCTGTGGTGACCTAGGCACTGGTGGGGGTCTGTGTATCCCTTTCCTATGCTGATCCTGCTGCAGCTGCTTCCACAGGATCATATTGTGTCGCATGGCACATACTGTGAGCATATGTGCACATGTGGCTGGATAGTACTGCAGGGCTCCACCAGGTATATTGAGGCACTGGAACTGTGACTTCAGAAACACAAACACATGCTCTATGATGTTCTTAGTTTGTGCAAGTGACTCATTTTGACATTCTTCCATGGGTATGTGGAGGTTGATGGAGTGGAACCCCTTGTGGTTGATGTAAATTCTACCCTCCTCATTAGGTGGTGCCTTGATGCATACATGAGTGCAATCTATGGTACCCAGTTCCTCAGGGTAGTGTGCTACATGGTAGAAGAGGTGCATTTTGCTGACCCTCTCCTTAAGGGTGGGAGAAAATAAATGTGCTCAATGGCATGTGGTAGCATGGCATCCAGGAACTGATGGAGTACCCTAGATGTTGATGCCTGTGACACCCCCATCATTTCCCCAGTTGGTCTTTGGAAGGTACCTGTGGCTATTATCCTAAGGGCTACACATACATTTGATGGGATGGGATGGGTTCCCCTCTGTTAGTTCTGGGCCTGAATTGAGAGCAGCAGAGCTCAAAGAGTTCCTGTAAATTGTCCCTGTCCACCCTGTAGTGCTCTACAATCTCCAGCTCATGTAGCTCCTGGAAGGTTACCCTGGGCCTGAACACTCTCCTTCTTCTCTGCCTAGGCCTATTGTCAGCAACAGCAGCAGCATTCACTTCAGCATCTAACACATACAAATGTAGCAGACCTGAAGCAGCCTCTAACATTCTGTCAGTTAAAAGTCCCAAGTCTGCACTCCAGTGGTGTAGAGTATAGGGGAAAAATAAGATTTTAGGGTGTATGCATACTTTATAGTGCTCTACTCTAGGTGCTGCCTGTGTGATTGGCTACCTATGATGCATTACATCTGCCTAATATATGATTGGCATAATTTAATGGCTCTAGTTTAAGTTAAGCAAGGATCAACACTAATTAATACATCACTGGCCTTTTCGATAATCTGAGCACTGCTGTGCACCATGCAAGTGCATGCCCCATAGGTCAACACTGCTTAGCAGTCAGTGCACACCTCCCCAAACTTCCATGCACAGCACAGTGGCTCGCCACACAAACACACACAAGCACACACACCCATACGTAAACAAAGCTTAGATGTCAGTGAACATGTCCCCAGACTTTCACGATCAACATGGTGGCATGCCATGCAAACAGACTCAGCTAAGCTCTAATCAGCTTAGTAGTTATTGGACACACCCTCTCTTGATGTCAGCTATCTCCACTGTGGGCACCAACATGGTTCTCGGCCTGGACGGAGGGGATATGTGTTCATGGTTACCCCATTATGCTATTCAGTATCTCCACCTTATTTGCATAGGGATCTGTGCTCACAACCGGGATACTATATGCTTCCAAGCCCTTCCACAATAGCAACAGCACTAATGCACTATTGTAGCTACTGCACACAAGGCCCTGTAATTCATTTCTGTCTTATAATATTAATATTTGATTTTTCCATTTTTTTTATGAGGCAAAACATGCTCAAATTAAAAAAAAAAATGTAATATATTTACTGCAACTTTTGGAACACACAGAGGGTAGTTTTGCTCATATCACTGTGTGCTATGCCATTTCTGTCTATCTACCTACATTTTTACAGCTCCTTTTGTCTGTCTACAGTCCTGTACATGGAATTTTTCTGTGTACACCACAGACACTGACAAAGGGTCTGCAGAGCTGCCCATCTGCATGCAGGATCACTTTACCTGCCTCATTTTCATGAGATTCACCTGCTTATGAGGAGATTTGCATGCCATGGAAGTTTCCATGTTGGTGAGCTCATGCACACCACTCAGCAGCTCTTAATGGATCTAAAAATGTTCATGCCAGTGTTGGCACTGTGCTATGCCTACACAGAAAAAAAGTGTAGGCTTTATTAAATATCCCCCAAAGTCTTTGTAACTTACAGGTGTGTGTGTGTGTGTGTGTGTGTGTGTGTGTGTGTGTGTGTGTGTGTGTGTGTGTGTGTGTGTGTGTGTGTGTGTGTGTGTGTGCGCATGTGGTTGCACCTGCGTATGTGTGATCCAACATTATATCATGTCTATTTTGTGAATTGTGTTCATTTCTGGAGCATATGCTATACATTGTCCTCCCGGCCCCTACCCAGTTTTGGGACCATGTGCTCATTTATGACTCGGTTAATCTGTCTAGCGGAAGTTGACATCTGCAATATTATGTAAACATAATTTTAAGATAGAAAATGCACATAATAAATTATTTTTCTTTTGCAAGAAACATCTTTTGAATTATCACTTATGACATAGGCAATAATACATTTATATAAATGAAAACAAGCCACATTGACATACTTTCATTTGCAAACATTATACATTAGTTATAATCTTCTGCATATCGTTATTAGAGAAATACATAGCTCCTTCAACTCCTGCCTTCCCATAAACCTCATTCCTCCTCCAAATATTATTATGCACGTATTGTTCCCACAATTCCCCTTTATTTCTAAATATCCCACTTCCAGTTCTTTTTTCTCTGTTACTTTATTCACTACTTCTAGTACAGTTGGTTTAGACTTTCAGCCAGATTCAATAAAGCTTACACGGTCTGTTTACACCATGTGCACAGAGCGGTGAATAGAGCCTAGCAAACAAGGTAAACACTGTGGCATGCTAATTTCATCATAAGCAGCTGAATTGTTTGCTAATCAACCAATGCAAGATGGAGGAGCTATTCAACAAGCTATGAAGCCACTGTGTGGACTCGGTGCTGTTTTCCCTCCAAATTCCAAAACCTATTGGAAATACAGCCACAGAAAGGAGTCTACACAGAAACAATGTTAGGTGCTGCTGTTGCTTTAATTCATGTGTATGTGCAACAAGCGGAAGCATTTGCTGCTACAGCTAATAAGCCTTGGCCAAGAAGGAGAAGAGCTTTTAGAACCTGTTTAAGTGATCACAATCTACATGATGTGGAAATTGTAGAGCCCTACAGGGTGGATAGAGACACACTACAGGAACTCTGCAAACTCTTCATCACCCTAATCTATATCCTCCTAAACACCAACAATCTGTTTCCCCTAGTTGTCTCTCTCAGCAATTCTCTACCTAAACCTACCCTCATCTCTTCCACTATTAATACTCTTCCCACCCCCTTTTCCACTCCTACTTTACTCCCTCTCATTCTCACTCTCTTGATCCCACTACACCTTTCTTTCCCTCCCTCTACCTATTCCTTTTTACCACTCACTCCTTTTCAACTTCTACCTACTTGGTATAATAAAATAAAAAAAAAAAAAAAAAAAGATTCTTCTCTTTAACTACTCAGCAACCTACTTCTTGTAAATTGTTACTATTTTTCTATTTTTATATGTATTAAGTCTCATTTAGGTAATATGTCACAACACCATATACTATATTTTCTAATATGTCTAGAACGTATGTGTGGCAATTTAAAAAAGCTCTGTATGTATGTATTGCAAATATAAAACTTTGTATGTTGTCTCTTTATGAAGAGCTTTTCTCCTCGGGTCTCCACTGAAAATGGGCCCCCAGCCCAATGGACTAAAATGGACAACAAAAGACAACTAAATAAATAAATAACTAAAAAGTATGTTGTCCTCAACTCAGAGCCAGGGCAAACCGAGGAGAACCCATATCAGTGGAGACACAGGTATGTGTAGCACTTAGAATTTTAGCTACAGGTTTCTTTCAGGGACCAACAGGGAACATGCTGGGAGTGTCACAGGCATCTGTATCCAGGATATCTCATGAATTTCTGAATGCTATGCTGCAACATGACAGTGACCACATATATTTGTCCCATACTCCTGAGGATGAGACGAGAAATATGCAGGAGTTATACCTGGTAGCACACTACCCTGAAGTACTGGGTGCCATAAATTGCAGACATATAGAAATTAAGGCACCACATGGGGAACAGGGAAGGCTCGACATAAATAGAAAGGGCTTCTACTCTAGTAACTGCCAAGTCATACACAATGCCAAGTGAATCATCCTGAACATATGTGCTGGCAACCCAGGCAGTTACCACAACTCACATATCTGGCACACTTCCCAACTGTATCAGATGTTCACTATGGGGATATCCCACAGGGTCATTTACTGGGGGATTCAGGTTATGCACTGGAACTGAGGCTGATGACACCCATCAGAAATACACACACACCCACTGAAAAACGCCATAATGGGACACATGCTCAAACAAGAAATATCATAGAGAGTGTGTTTGGGCTGCTAAAGTTGTGGTTCCACTGCTTAGATACATCTCTGGGAGCTCTGCAGTACAAGCCACATACATGTACTGAAATATTCACTGTATGTGTCATGCTAAACAGTATTATCCTGAGAAAACAGCTTCAGCAGGATCAAAAAAAGGAAGGGGCACACATCCCAACCACTGATGGCAATGTCACCGCAGCCACATTCAGATGAGGAGTCAGAGGGGGAACCAGCAGCTGCTGTGGGTATAGGTAGACATAGGAATGCTCAATATGCTATTGCATTGGCTAAGAAGTAGCACATACTCACCAACTAAGGGGCCAAAACCTTCCTCCTATGTACATACATATAGTAACATTGATGTCAGGTAATGCTCACAACTTTTACCTACCCATCTAATGGCTGTGTACTGCTAGCATCAGAGAATGTCAGTCCTGAACTAAAACTGTTACAATTGCTGGATTTACAAAGTAAGTGTTAAACCTGGAATGTATTGTGTAATACCACAAATGAATGGCATATCCTTGCATGTTGTTACTTAGTAGTGTAAGCAAGTAAAAGGTGAGTGATTTGTACAGAAATAACTTTAACATGTGACAGCAGAGACTTATGTGACTTATATGTGTCCATTATCAACTAGTAGGCCTCAGGCATCAAAGATTTATGCAGTCATCTCTCTCACATGTACTGATGGTCACTGAATCTCCTCAGTTTAGCACCATCCATTTGTGCTAGAAAATCATTAAAGAGAGAAGTTAGAAGTAATGAGACACATTTCAGTTTTAGACTTCACAAGCCTCACAAGATCATTAACAATACTGATGCAAAAAATATTTGATGCTATCAACTGTATAACTTTCTAATACCAATATAAGTCAAAGGTATAATTACCAATTTGACATCCCAAGTGCAGATATACTAGGCCGGTTATGCACCCTGAGCATCAGACACAAATGTTATGTATCCCTTAATCCAAAAGACAGAAAACAGGGATATGGCACAGTTATCATCATTTGCACAGGGTGTTGTGACGGGGGGGGGGGGTCAGGAAGCCAAGGCTGGCATAAAAGGTCAGTCAGTGTATGTGAGTAATAAAGAGAAGGAGGCAGACATATGTGTGATGAAAGGAGGTGCTGCCAGCACAGCTAGCTGGAATTTTGTAAATAATTATATGTCATTGGTGAATATAAAAATGATTTAAAAAGATGCTTGTGTTACACATGTATTAGAACTGTATGTCATGTGTATATCAAACTGCTTGTACAGATCTGTATGTTGAAAAGGTATTTGTAGTATGCTGTGTTTCAAATGGAACCAGAGTGTGCCCTATTGGAAGAGAACAGAAATGTACCTGCACTATTGTAACTTTTTAAATGTATATGCTCAACAGAGGAAACTGGAGGGTTAACCTCAGTCCAGCAAACGTTAGAAAAATATCTGAAATTAAATTGCTTTAGAGGCTATGCAATAAAGAGGATATCTCCCAGGTTTGCAATGCAGATAGAGATAAAGTCTGTACTAGGAAGGTTTCTGTATTGTCCTTGGAATGGCTACTTTTGAAGCATGAAGGAATGCAATTATTTTATGACTTCCAGCATCTGCCAAAGATCTGAGCAAAAGCCCGTGTCTGCATATTTTTACAGGTAGATGGTAAATGCTGCCAGCTTCTAGAAATGGGGGGGGGGTTGGCCTGGGAACTAGAAGTCAGATGACCAGAAATGATGTCAGTCTGCAAGCTATCCCAGCAGTAATATTTTAGATATTAATTTGAGAAGTCTCTTAGTGAGACAGAACATTCTGTATTCTGTCTTGGACCTGAACCATTCACCATGAACCTGCCTTGCTCTAAGCTCTAATATAAGTTACTAGGGAATAGTATAATTCTCTTAGATTCAGCCAGGAATATAGCAAAGCTTAGCTTAGATTTTGTTTTTCTTTATTTGTGTGAGCTTTTAAATATTTCCTGTGGTTTTGAGCTCTGATGTCACTGTGAATATATATTTAGTATTGTCTTGTTCTTTATTATTTATTATTAAATCCATTTAAACATTTCATTGTAGCTAACCTGTGTAGAGATATTTAAGCTTTGAGGGTACTTGCATATTTACTTGGTGACACTGTGTGGGCCACTCGTAATAGCCTTACTCTTGGTCAAACTACTATTTGTATTAATATCAATATTACATAGTAAGATTGGGCCCTAACATAGCTGATAAGGAGTGACTGGTGGGAGTGAAAACTACCTTATAGCCTGAGAAGAAGGGGGCATAGCTAGTAAAAATGTGTCAGCCTTTCCCTGGTGTGTGTGTGTGTGTGTGTGTGTGTGTGTGTGTGTGTGTATGTGTGTAAATCAAAATGCAAAGAGTGTATGTGTCAAGAGGTCTTGGCTTGGTCACTCAGTTGAGCTCTCAACTCTATAGCTGTACCAGTGGGGAGTCTTACTGGGGATCTAGAGGAAGAGGGAGAAACCAGCCACAGACTGACTATGGTCTCTCTTTGCTCATAAGGGAAATTGCCCTTGATGCAAAGAGCTGCATCTAGAAATACTATGTGTACGTGTTATCCTCCCAGTGAACAATAACCCACAAGTGCCAGCAGTGTGGATTGAGTCTCCTTGATTACTGGTTCAGTGGAGGGATATCACAATATGGATAAAGTAATAAATGTGAAGTAAGATAAAATGAGCTTTAAGCCTCACAGCTGAAGCATGTAACTGTCATGTGTGTGTCTGTATGGGTCCTCCAGGTGAAAGTGGTGTGTGAGTTTCTGCATGAACATAGCCAAGCTGTGTGCTAGCTCTATGTCTTGCTATGTCAGACAGGTGTGAGCCATGCATAGTAGATGTTGCAATTCATCATTGTCATACCCAACCACAAGAACTGCCTTGGCCAGGAGTTGCACTGGCACATCCACGCCCATGGTCAGTTGCACTACTGATACCAGAACATGCCTGATGTCTGCTGGACAAGTTCCCCTCACAAGAACACTCAGAACCATGACCCCATGGCCTGCCATGTCTGGGTGTGAGCACTTCAACCAATGATGGAGCAGTGGAAATACTGCTACTTTGGCACTGTGATTGGGTGTGGTTACATCGACAAACAGATGATGTGGCTGACCTACATCCACAATGATGCTGTTCCCCTCCCAGAAGACATCACATGACAGACACTGCCCATTCTAATGTGCAATTCATCTGATCCATTGAATTGGCAACACTGTGGAGGCAGTCACACATGTCAGCTTGTGCCACATCTACAAACCCTAAGCTTTTCTCTGGAGGACATATGGGAATGTGCCTGTGCCTCCATGATGGCCCTAAACATACGTTGAGTGGCAGAGAAAGAGACACCTAGATCAGGTGGAGGATGGACTGCAGACCTTATACTAGCACCCCTAACAACCTTTCTGCATGGCACCTCTCCCACACTTTGGCTATGGCCAGAGTCAGCAAGCACTGAAGCCACATTAACCACACTTCCCTGGTCCATTGTCTCACCCTCCACCTGTCCAATATCTGAGGGTGCACTCTGAAGGCACACTGGAATGGGTAGTTGTTGGCCTACTGGCTGTGTCCAATGGAATTACAGGAGATGGCTGTATGTCAACCTCAGTGTCAGCTCAAGCTCTGTACTCCCTGGTTGGCCACAATCATCATCAGAGTCTGCTGATACTCTGACGTCAGGTGTTAGAAGTCTCACACTTCCATTGTCAGGATAACCTGTGATAATAAGAAACAAAGACAGGAAAAAATGAATACCTACACTACTATAGTCCAATAAATGCTAACAGACTACAGTACAGTAATACACACAATGGTCTTGACACCAACATCACAAACTAAATATTTCTTTGAACAGCTCATCAGTACTGACATAAAAATGTTTGGCTTACCATCTGCAGATGATTGTAGGCTCCATATGGTGGTTGGTCATAGAAGACATTAAGCAAAAGGTAAGGATAACATCATCACTACTAACAGTAATACAGGGAGTAAACATTTTTTCCTCTTTAGGTGTCCATTAACTATAATTTCAACAAGAACTTGGATGACAAGTCCAACCTAAGCCCATGTGCAATTTTATTTATTTATTTGTTTACTGGGAAAGTCCGACCTGAACAAGCCAATTTTCAGCAGAGGCCCAGGGAGAAATACTCTTGATGCATGTCTTTGAAATGTGGCAGGAAACCAGAGCAAAACCATACAAACACAGGGAGGACATGCAGACTCCACACAGAAGGCACCACAGCCAAGAATCAAACAGGAGAATCTCTTGCTGTGAGTCAACAATGCTACCAATTCACCATTGCACTGTCCAATCAATCAGAATGTGTTAACTGCAGCAATCTAAACCCCCCCCAACCAATTTCTTGTTAAACCGAACTAATGTATTGATGCAAATATTTTGCTATACAAGAGTATTTAACAATTGAGATACATAGGCCTACCTGGAAGCTCATCCTGAGACAGACTTGCTGTCCCTGAATCAGTACCTCCAATGTCACGAACATGCTGTTCTGCACATTCCTGAGAACTGTCTGTATCCCTGATGCTGGACAGAAGCTCTTCATTTGCTGTTAGTGGTGGCTTTGCAGCAGCTCTCCTGGTACCCATCCGACCATGGGCCACTGCAGCTGCTCTCATCCATGCAGATGAAATCATATCAGTGGCCCTTTGGTGTACCTGATCACATATCTTGCTGTAGCCATCTACTGAGTTCAGTTCATAGGTTCATACTAGGCTATCTGCCCTAGAGCATTTATAAGCCTAGCCAGAATGTGTTTGGCTTTCGCCACCCATTTTAAATTTATTTTGCTATGCCCTTTTTCGAGGTTAGTATACTGTGCCTCTGTCTAACAGTGACACAGAAGTGATACCCGGGGTAAACCTACTATCTCCCATCCACTCATCAAGATTCCTCTTGAATAGAGTCAGTGAGGGACTCTGCCTAACCTGGACTGGGATTTTATTCCAGAGTGAAGGGAGCCTCTGGGTTATGAATCTGTCCCTCCAGCATGTCCTATTTATTTCAGTGCTAAGGTTCAAGTCTCTCGAGCGCGTAGCTCGATGGGATTTGGATTTTCTGAGGTGCAGCATGTCCATTAATTCCAGGTTGGACATGGCATTATACGTCAGGCACAGATCGCCTCTGAACAGGCAGTATGCCACTGAGTAGAGCTGGAGTTTCTTTAACCGGGCAGCATATGGCATCTGCTTGAGCCCTTTGATCCTCTTGTTGAGGTACTTTTGGGGTTTTTCCAGTTGCTGCAGGTGTCTGGTAAGGTACATCCCAAAAGGGGCATTGTACTCAATTATGGGCCTGATGAGGGATGAGTAAAGAGGCACGATGACCTCCCCTGATCTAGATGTAAATCCCTTCATGATTAGGTGGGCTATATAAAATGTTTTTCTAACCACTTTGGCCACGTGGTTGTCAAATGAGAGATTGCTATCAACTTGGGTCCCCAGGTCCCTAAAAACTTTTTCTGTACTTAATGGATTACCACCTATGTGGTAATTTGTGGGCACTTTATTTTTGCCAAAGGGGATGACTATACACTTTTTATATATTTTATTTTATTTTATTTTTTATAGCTCTGCAACTATCTGCTGCCAAATTTGCATTCTGCCTGATATATTTCCACATTCTTTCTCAAGCAGAAAGGCAGCATGTTGCCTCAAAGCTTCCACAATGACCTGATCCTCAGGGTCACTGAAGCATGTTTTTTCAGGGACTGGGATGCCTGGGTATCATAGTCCTAGGTGCCATAAAACACAATAGAAGGATAATACACATAATTATCACATAACTAAAAAATACCTGTTCCCAGATAGAACAGGTAGCTGTCAGAAAAGGTAGCTGTGATGCCCACCACTGCTACAAACATTTGATGGCCATCAATATATGTTGTCCCCACTCTGGTCCAGTAATAAAGGAGACTGAGTCCTCACCAGTGACACTGGAGAGGGAGTTGTACTTGGAATACAAATGGATACACTCAGTATCTCCAGATACAGACCTCACTGAATCTAGTAGAACTTCCCTTAAGAGCACACACGGAACACACTCAGCCCAGAGTCTGGATGACTCTATATCTGTCTACCTCTAGGTGCTCAGTAAGACTCCCCATTGGCACAGCTGTAGGGTTAGGTCCTCAGCTGAGTGTCCAAGCCAAGTTGCACAACACCCTCTCTGTAAACCCAGTTGTTTGTGTCCTTGCCCCAAGTAGCTGACACACACACACTAAGAGATTTGATTTGCACACACACACACACACACACACACACACACACACACAACTGGGAAAGGCTGGCACAGGTTGACTAGCTATGCCCCCTTCTGCCAGGACAATAAGGTAGTTATCACTGCCTCCAGACACTCCCCAATCAGCTACTATAAGGCCCTTAACAAAGGGTATCCAATTATAATGTGTAATATTAATACTAATACAAATGATATTAGATTACAAAGATGGCTTGGCCTTCTGGAGTGGCCCAGACAGTGTCACTAACATTCGCTGTGGTACAGCAGTAGCATTGTTGCCTCACAGCAAGAGGTTATCCTGTTCAATTCTCAGCTGGAGTGTGGGGAGTGCCTTCTGTGTGGAGTCTGCATGTCCTCCCTATGGTTTGGTGGTCGTTCGAAAGACATGCGTAAATGGGTGTGCCTTCGCTGAAGGTTGAACATTGAGCTGGCACCTCAGCGTTCGTGAAAATCTACTGCCAATCATTAGCGGACAGGAGTTCCGCTGTGGCAAACCTTAACCGGGAAAAGCCGAAAGACAACAACAACTCTCAATAGTTACTTTCTACAAGAACCAGCTACAATAAAAGTTTTACATATATTTATTAATACATAATAAAAGAAAATGAAAATATTGAATATATATTTACAGTAAACCACAAAGTTCAATTCATAGAAAATATCAAAATCAACACTGATGGATAGACTCATGAAAAATAAAGAAAAACACTCTTTGAACTAAGTTTCACTATTTCCCTGACTGAATCTAAGAGAATTTTACTGTTCCCTAGTTACTTACTACCACCAAGCTAGATACTGTTGTTGAGGGTCTTTCTAGTCAGGGCCCCCAAACAGAATGCTCGATACTCTGAGACTTTTCTTCTTAATAACTAAAATGTAATTTCTAAGAGGACTGGTAGAATAACCTCATCTGGTCACTTGAGTCTAAGTTCGCACAGTATTTCTCTTTAAAGCTGAGAGAGGAATTTATCACAGATGGCCACAATACACATGCAAATGTCTATGGGACCTTCCCTCTTATCACTGAGCTAATAAACAAAGGCTCTTTCCCAGATCCAGCGTTTCTGGTCCCATTCAGTACTGTGGGGTGACATTTTAATGGTTTAACAGCTCATTTCCATTTCCCTTATTTTTCTTAAAGTTAACCTTTGCTGTACCAGTGTCGTCTATTAAAACATATGCACTTAATTTGGTTGCAATAATCCATGCACATTTCTTTTCATTTCAGCAAGGTGCACTGTTGATACATTCTAACCCTAGCAAACCTCACAAATACATTTCAGCACAAACATGTTTACAAATCAGTTTGATATACAAATGATATACACTTCTAATGCATTTGTAACACAAGCATCTTGTATAAATCACTTTGATATTCCAAGGACATGTCATTCTTTACAAAACTCCAACTGGCTCTGCTGGCACTTGCCCATATTATCACAGTAGCATTTCAATATTACCCACTGTAGAAACATAACACAGTCTAGATATTTGAAATATGAACAACAGCAATTGTGTGGTTGTAGCATATTATATCCACACACAAAGCAAGGCTGGATGCAAAAAAAAAGGGAGAGTAAAAAAAGCCACATATCATTGTTTGTGCCAAAATAGAAATGCATTGTTGCTTTCCCACCTCCGAAAAGAACAGGAAATGGTACATTTTGCAACAAACCATCAGTGAAATGCTAAAATTGCTATCAAATGAACTGTCCCTGAAACATGTGTACAGATTTAACACAGAACATTCCATGTTAAGCTATTGCAGATTATGTCTACCTGTGAAATGCCCTGACAAACATGTCCATGCCATCAATACACTTTTAAGTATACATACAGATAACAGTAGCATTTGTTTATATATATATATACATATATATATATATATATAGGAAACATATTTTTCTTAATGACATTTTAGCATCTGCAGTATATAGATGAAAAATGCAAGCATACCTTTTCCATCTCAGTAGTCTTCTGTACAGATATATCTGAAAGTAATAATCTATTCTGTGTTCTCCACATAAACAAGTCTCCTTACCTTCACATTCCCTAGCTACACAGTTGCCTTTTTATGGCATAGATTCAGGGCTGTGAACTCATTAGAATTGCTGAATTCCAAATACTTGGCTCTGTGTTTCAGCTGTAAACATAGTGTAGTTCTCCCTCAGTGTTTGTTGCTAATTGTTTTGAACTGTCAATGATTACTAGTAGGAGAAGGAAAACACAACAACAATGAAGTCTGCCATACTTCCAGTGGGTGTGTCAGCTTGGACTTACAAAGTATATAGAAGTAATGTTATCAAGGTTGGAAATGTAAATAAGCAGCACACAATGCACACGTTCTGTTGTAAGTAAGAAGCACACAATTCACAGGTTCTGTTCATTAACATCCAACCTCCCTTTAATTTGTTGACAACTATATATTATTGCCATTTAATATCCTCACACATTTTAAGGACAATTATACATAATGCTTTACAGACTGCATGTCTCAGATTACTGGTCAGATAAGACAAAAATGAGCAACAAACACAGAGAGGTAAGACAAAGCTGCATTTTTGCAAGCAATAGTCATAAATGGTTGTGTGATCACACAGTGCTCTATATCCAAAATTAATACATGTACAAATAACTATGTGGTTTCCTAATACTGTGGGTGATGATGCTGTTGGTTGTATGCAGAATAATTTAAGATCCCTGCTGCAAAGCTGCTTGTGTGTCAATGAGGAATAAGGTTCACTGGAATGAGAGATCAAATACAGACATTTGTAGAAGTATTTCATGTGTACTAACAACCATTTCTAGTGTTTATGTCATAGATTGCTTTTCTTAATTTCAGTTGCCTTTCCCTTTGGAGTAAGAGATCAAATCCAGGCATATGTAGAAATATTGCATGTGTACTAACATTTGTAGTGTTTATTTCATATATTGTTTTTCTTCATTTCAATAGCCTTTCTCTTTTTTTTATTTATTTTTTTGCCTGTGTATGACTGGTCCACAGCTTAGCGCAAACAAGGGAAACATAGAAAATGAATGTTAGTTTTGCCTGTGCTTAACTTGATTGCACAATGTTTAATGGTGTGGAAACCTGGACTAGTGTCCCACACAGGAAGCAGACAGAACACCTGCAAACAGGACATCTGCAAAGTTCAAAACAGTACATTGTTGCAATTTTTGCTTTCCACCACAGAATGCCACTAAGTGGCATTGAATGTTTTTTAGCAAGCTTCCCCAAAACCTGCAGTCATTAAAAACCTACAGTCAGGATGCAGACAGCCAATAGTTGAAAATGGATCCATTCAATTAATTCTCTTCAGCACCATGCAAACATGCTAAGTGGCGTTGTTGTACCAGTTAACACAGAGAACTTAAGAATGAGTAGGAAATTATGGAAATGTCATGCAACTAGTCCTGTGGCAGCAGGTGTAAGTGTAGAGCTGGAGTACAGATGGTCATGGGTTTTAGTACAAAGTATGCAAATTAATTTTACTGTCATGACAGTGCAGTTTATAGCAATGAACTGAAAAATAGACAAGTGCTAGTTCACCATTCTTGTGGCAACAGGTGTAAGTGTAGGACTGCTAAGCACATGGTCCTGGGTTCTAATACAGGATATTCCAGACATGTGTACTGTTGTTCCACTTCCCATTATATTCACTTTCACTTATGACAATTCAGATAATGGAGCTGATATGAATTATAATTATGAGGCATAATACACATTTATTGTGTTTTCAGATGTATGACTGAGGGTACTCTGTCAAGTAGATATATAAGTATAATTCTACTCTCTGGACTTGCATTGCCTTCACAATTATATAAAACACACTACCAGTAAATGAGATAACTGGAACTGGCGAGAAAGCATTAGTTGCCATTGTTCTAGTTCAGATGTTAGAAATGTCTGGAGTTAGTGGGGAAAACTGGCCAGTTTAAGGCACAGTGGTGGGGTGTTCAAGAGTTCAAGATATTTATTGGGACTCCTGGTAAAGTGTCACACCCAAAGGCTTCTGCCGGAGGGCTATTCTGACACACAGTATGTGTCTGAGGTGTGGAGTAGTGTGGCTCAGGCTGTATCCAGTTTTACTGGTATCTCACACACTGGAGAACAGTGTAGGCATCATTTTAATGACTTACAGAGCCACAAAAGGGAGACCATCAACCATTGGTTACCTGAGTTTGAAACTGTGGACATCCCACAGCTGTGTAAGTATGACAATAAGGGAGAATTTGTAATACCTAAAGAGCTAAATATAGGCAAGACTGGTATGCATAATGCTTCTCTGTTTTTTTCTGTTCTTTCCCCAGCTAATGCCAAGCTAGAATTTAATAGATGGGCTCATGCTGCTTCAAGATAGAGACTGAGGGAAGCAAGTGGCTTGTGTGCAGCACAAGAGAAGTATTTTTGTAGCTTTGAAAGTTAAAGATAGATTTTTTTATATATATATATATATATATATATATAATATACATGGATTCACTTCATAATATCAAAATACTGAAATCTCGAATTTCAGTTTTTTGAGACCATAAAATCGAATCCACACAACACTGAAACAGCAAAACCGCGAAGTCCACAACTGAGAAATTCAAAACACCTAAAACACAGCAAACACCAGACCACACATATACCACAACACCCACAACACAACATAAACAAACAAAACAACACACATCCACAAACCTACAACACAAATAACTCTAAGATTGCACAAACAGTAAACAAAAGCAAACACACACACACACACACACACACATTCTACAGTCCCTCATACACACATCACACATATCAGCACACTCACATACACTCAAACTCCCACCCAAAACCCTTACAAAACACTCACTTACCTGACATAACACCTAAATCCACACACAGCACCACAAACCATCCACATACAATCCTGGACATTACGTAGCTTAAAGCCATAACTGCGAATTCGAGATATTCTAATTCGTGATTATGCACTTTCACTATTTTCAAATTTCGACTTTATAGTCTCGAGATACTGAAATTCCACATTTCAGTATTTTGAGATTATAAAGTGTTAATATAAAAATATATATATATATATATATATATATATATATATATATATATAGTTGCAGCAAATTGAGTATGCATGCATTAGTCTGTAGCACAAACCAACTTTAGGAGTCAAATATAAGACTATAGTCATAGGTTGTGGGTTCAAATACCACGAGTCACAACTGTACAATACCTCCATTTCTTTATTAATACTTACATTAAATTAAACTTTATAAAAGTGGCATAAATACCCTGCTGTTAACTGTAATCTGCCTAATTGGAACATGCATATATGAAATATATGCATATTTCAAGGATTACTTTCAGCAATCTGTACTTATAGTGTGTATTTGTTAGGATGTATAATTAGGTTTACAATCACATGTTTGTTTGTCTTTTAGATGAATGGCATATGTGCAAAAAACACTCGGCAGAACCGGTATTGCAATCACCACATTGTCGAAGCTGACAAGAGTGAATGGCTGCTGTTGTCAGCTCCAGCATTGCAGTGCAGATTGCACTATAGTGGCGATGGGGAAATGTACCCTTACCCTCACTGTAGTGCGATCTTGGAGTTTGTATATTTAAGTAGGGGGGTGTGGGGGGTGTTGTAGAATGTTGAATAGGTAGGTGCATTTCATTGTAGTTGACATGTTTGACATTCAACTTCACTGAAATGCTCTATTTGGTATTTTCACTGTTCGGTGTTCAGATTTCCGAAAGTTTGGTTCGGACATCTGTACATTCGAACAATGTCGTGTTGAACATGTGATAATAAACCGTATAATTAAATGTAATACTTCAGATAAAGTAGTTGTAGAATTGTGTTAATGCATAGTATGTAACATATGATAGTACTAATTGTATCTCTTTTTTTTCTCTCACCCCAGCTCTTATCTCCCCTTTTTATTTTATATTATGTGTCATCAAAATGTCTCCATGTCATCCATGTGTACCAAATCACTAAATGTTACACAGCACAGTGAGGTAGGCCAGCCCCAGTGGATCAGCTTGCCTCTGCTCCACCAGCTCCAGCACCGATACCCAGCAAGTCTGGGACCCAACCTGGCAGCACTACCTCTGCTGCCCATGTGCTACTTGCACCCTCAGGTAGTGCTGTGGTATCCTCTGGGATCAGTGGCAGAGGTGGGGATTTCATCACCTGCTGGAAGATACCAGTGTTGGTTTGTAGGGTTGTGCACTGCACCATTGGTTTATGCCTATGCCAAATGGAGAGGCTGCTCTCCCTCATGGTACATAGGAGGAGAAGACATCAAGCACTCCAGCTGCCAGTGGAGGAAGGGGACAGTGATGACAGTACAGTGAGTGAGGACTCAATTCTCACTGTCTTCATGTTTGATGGGCATGAGCCTGTGTTGTCCTCTCCTTCTCCCCAATCATGGTGTCCCAAAATCTTTTGATTCCCTCACCATCCCTGTATTTTGTCTTGTTTGTCTTGTTTGTTTGCATTTGCTTCCACACCTACCCAACTTACCTGACCCAGAAATACCTATGTCCCTAACCCAGCATGCCTCTCTTACTGAAGTAAAAAAAATTAATGGGCAACTGTCCCACAGAAAAAAAAATATCATCCCATACATAGTTCTTCGATTCACACATGTGACTTCTTGACACACTTGATTCATCCACTTAGCTATACAACATGATTACCTTGTTGTTACCCCTCTCTCTGGAGGTGACAGTCCAAATTCTGCTAATATTCTGCACATATTATAAGTTTTCACTGTTGAAGAAATGGATAGCTATGGTTCTTACCTTCCTCTTCCTGCACTTTCCTGTATGGCTTTCCCTTTGTTCTTCCCCCTGCTTGCTCCCCGTTTCACCACTTTCCTATCTACCACATTTTAACACCTATAGTCTGGTCAAAAATTAGAATCACACACAGCACACATTATTAATCATAAAAGAAGTGGATCGCTTCACTTTTTGGCCTCCATATTCGTGTGGAGTTTGGCATAACCCACCAATGCCAAGAAATGGTGAGTGGCTCTACAATGCTACGGTTATCTCCTTGCAATGCCACTTAAACCCACTGTGCTATACCAATACACAGCAACACATGTACTAAAAAGAATTGCTGTCATTGGATTATCACTGTTTATTTAAATGTACTGCATACACCTGGATTTGAACCCAGTATGATCTGGGCTCAAAAATAAATGTGTTAATGCAGTTGTACCTGCTGCCACAGATTCAGCTAAGCAGCAGGTGTGTTTCATAGACTCAGTACTGTCAGACATTTCACAATGTGGCTTACGTTTGCACACTGCTTTACTATACACAAACAGGGAAAGTAATGGAAATCAAAAACTTTGCCAACTGTCGCACAAACCCACTGCTTGCCACTGTGCTATGTAAGGTAAATATTATCATGTATTAGTACTGTTTACTGTCCATTTGCTCTTTATGCTATGAAACTACATGTGGAAACATAAAATGATGATCCTATCTAACAATATGTCACATATTTACAATTGTGTTGCCTCCCCCATGCACTGCAACCCTGGTGCCTCACTACTCATTCACAAATGTATCAACAACACTACATAAATTAATATCAAATGTCATATGATATGCAATGTACATCAATCTGGTAACATGCAGAACTAGAACTATTTTCACAGTTGAACATGCCTACACATCCATCAACTGACCTTGGGAACTATTGACCCATAAGCCTAACCAGCTTTATCTGCAAGGCTATAGAAAGAATTTTCATGGACCTTACCCACGGGGACATAGGTGATCTTCAACACTCTTGACCTAACCCAGTTTGGTTTTGTCAAGGGTAGACCTTGCTTATTAAATCTAGTAGAATTCTTTGATAATGTCACCAATGCCCTGGATGAGGAAAAACAGGACATTAACACAACCTTCTTTCTGGTATCATAGATAAAATCTCCCATCTGGGGATTAACTCACACATTACTAGATGCATAGCCAACTGGTTCACTGACAGAATGCATACTACCAAAGCTGGGGAATCCACCTCTACCAGTAGACCAGTTATCAATGGAGTACCACAAGGATCTGTGCTTGGCCCTCTACTATTAGAAACTATTTCTCTGAAGTACTGGCAAAGGTAGATGACCTGTGACTTACCAAGTTTGCAGAATCTGTCAACTGGGAACAATCATATAGAGTCTTCCAACAATGTTAACATATTACAGAAAGGGTTGGCACGAGCAAATGATTTATGCCAAACTCAAGGACTGAAACCTAAAGCAAAAAAAAGTCTCATTGTCCTTTTGGCAAAGAAGTACCCCTATTAATTAGGATATACATAGCGCCCCTCTAAGTTCAAACTCAGTGGTGAGAGACTTGGGAACACAGGTTGATTGCAATCTAAACTTCAATCACTATGTGTCCATAGTGGTAATACACACATTCTACATTTCTCACCTCATAAATAAGGAGATTGCATCCAAGACCAGGGAGGTCATAGCTCCATTGCACTTGACCCTTATCAGACCACTAATTGAGTACAATGCTTCCTTCTGTATGTACCTCACCAGACAACTGCAGCAACTGGAGAAACCATAGAGGTTTCTGATGAAAAGAATCCAGGGCCTCCAAAACGTGACATACATGGAAAGACTGAAATCCCTCTGACTGTACTCAGTATCATGCAAGCTGCTGAGAGGTGACCTGTGCCTGGCCTAAATAGCAGTCACAGACCCTGCCTTACTGGAAATGTTGGACAGCTGAAAATCAAAGAAGACAAGAATAACTTATTCCAGGTATCTCGACCTACACTGTGACATAAACAGAACATGCTGGAGAGACAGATATATTTCCCACTGATTTCTGCTCCTCTGGAATAGGCTCCCACTGCATGTGAAGCAGTGCTCCACAATGACCCTCTTCAAGCACAACCTTGTCGACTGGATGGGAAATCATAAAGACAGGGACAGTTGGTGCTGGTCATAAAATTGCTCTGCTAACAATGACCATGTAATTATGCTCAGTAAGGGTACTTGAATTTTTACATGGCTAAGCTTGTGATGGTATAGGGCCATTAGCCTAGTGACCACCTATGAACCTATGACGTTATGAGCATATGCAGGCATCCCAACATCTTCTCTCCTTCATCCAGTGCTGATGTCATCCACAATAATTTGTCCAGCTGCTTTGCAAAAGTCAGAGTTGTGATGTAGCACTTGGGTAAAGTACTGAGCTCTGTAGTCTGTGACTTAGATAGGTAGGGGATTCTGTCCTCATTGCAGTCAACTGTGTTTGCATGTGGTTGTCTGTGTGTGTCTAGCGAGAAGAACATAAACTTATATCCTACAGTTACCACTCCATCCCCATGAATTGACAGTATTTTGGCACTTGCATATCCATTTCATGCAGGCCTCTCAACATCTTTGCTCGAACAAGCACTGCTGATATCATTCACTATAAGTTGTCTTGCTGCCTCATAAGCTTGATCTGTGGTACTTGCCTTAAATACAAAGTTATGTACCTGTGTACTTAGATAGGGGTTCTGTTCTACTGCAGTCAGCTGGACTGTATGCATGCATTTGTGCACTTGCTTGACATTACAGCAGCATGTGGGGTACTGCTACTACCATATTCTCCTCACCAGACACTACTAATGTCATCAGCTATAAAGTGTTGCCTGAGACAATTATTCAAGTTAGACTTGAGCTGTGGTGCTTGCCTTAAATACAAAGCTCTGTAGTCTGTGTACTTAGATAGGTAGGGGTTCTGTTCTCACTCCAGTCAACTGGGGTGTGTGTGTGTGTGTGTGTGTGTGTGTGTGTGTTTGTTTATGCACTTGCTTGACATTAAAGACAACCTTTTACACCAGTATGTGGAGCACTATTATCATATTCTTTTCAATAGATACTGCTGATGTAGTC
The DNA here is from genome assembly GCF_019279795.1 of Protopterus annectens. Lineage (NCBI taxonomy): Eukaryota > Metazoa > Chordata > Ceratodontiformes > Protopteridae > Protopterus > Protopterus annectens. Next base: position 1,911,042,795 of record NC_056739.1, read on the forward strand.
AGCTTTATCTGATTTGTGGATGTGCACTATTCCTACTGTGGAAGGGTCAGAGACTGGCCTGGAGGCCAGGCAGAAGTCACCTCATCCTATATGATACAGGTCACAGTGATATGGCTTTCAGTCTATCCACATACATCATGACATGTTTTTTTAGGTCCTGTGTTTTCCAGGAGAGAAACCCCTATGGTCTCTCCAAGTGCTGCATGTGCCTGGTAAGGTACATGCAAAACAGAGCATTATACTGTATTAGTGTCCTAATGATGCTCGAATACAGTGCTGTAATATAATCCTCAGACATGAATACGATGGAGTGACTTATGATGTGCACATCATAGGGTTGCAATGCCAGTGTAGACACTTTGTGGCCAAAGTTCAAATTGCTATGTATGTGTGTTCCCAGTGCTTGAATCATTGGGTTTCAGTATAGCAGGACTTTTGTCAATGCTGTAATTAACAGGGAATTCCACTTTGCAGAAGGACAAAATAAAGACACGTTTATGCATTTATTTGTAGACTGTGTGGCTTTTTCACCACTCATTTGTCTGTGTTAGCCCCTCCTGTAGTATGTTATCTTCATAGCTGGACTCAATCATTGCACACATTATGCAAGAATCAACAAATGGGATAAGCCAAAGATCCATACCTTTAAAGCCACAAAAATGCAGGATATTAAGTCTCAACTAAAGTTGCATACATTTTTAACAAAAATGACACCATTGCCAAGGATCAAAAGACAGTAACAGACAATTTAAGTTTTAACCAATGTGTTCTGTCAGTGAGCCAATTGGTTACCCATCTAGTTACAGAAGGGTTAATCCCAAGCTGGCAGAGTTTCTCAATGATATCTGCATGGGGGATTGTGTGCAATGCAAACCCTAGGCCAGATCAGGATAGGCAGTATGCACTGTCTTACCTTCATCCAGGCCTATCACACAGAATCAATGGGGTGTGACAACATCACCGATTGCGTATTGCATGACACAGTTGAATACACACTTCAACACACTGTCCACACAGAGTGTGTTCCTGTAGAAGGGTGTACATCAACATGCATCCATGTGAGTTTGGTGGGGAGGGACAGCACCTGATGCATGCATGTACAGACACATCCTAACTCTCCTCATCTGTAAGGTCAACCAGCATGTCATCATGGACCTTTACTAAATGGACACTAGTAATATCCTGGCTGTGTGTAACAGACCTGTGTGAGTTGTTAATGCTACATCTTGTCTGTTACATCTGGTAGATGTCCTCAAAGAGGTCATTGAGGGCAGGCATGATGATAACATTATCATCCTTTTGAACTTGACAAGCCCAAGGCTTTTGTCACAAATCTGTACTGAAGTATTCACTCAACACTGTCAGATGTGACCATAAACACCTATAGCACTAAGTGGGGAGACCACTGTATCCCATACTTGCCGTCTAAATATGTTGAAATGTGTAAAGTGACCCAAATTTCAGGTCTACTGATCAGGTCCATACATCAGGGCTGTCTGCTAGGTTCTTTTCTGTCCATTATTTAAGTCACATACATCACAAATGACATAAACATCATGTGTCTAAACAGCTGTCTGAAGGACTACAGATTGTAGGCAATCATTGAATCGAACTGTGATATTGGTATAATACAGGCAGTGTCAACACACACCAAAGATTGCTGCCACAGCCATGACAATACTGCAATGACACAAAAACATGAGTGGATTTGTTACATCATAAAAACAAACACACAACCCAAGTATAATGTAGACATCACACCCTATAATCAGCCCATTAGGAATGTGCTTTGTGTCCTGAGGTAGATGGCATGTGGAACACCCACCAGCATGTGGCCACAGTGCTGACAACTCCCTTGTATATAATACAACTACTGAGTATATGCAGAACACCCACATCACAGGCCATAATACCTCCACAGTTCACATCCTTCAGCATACCAATAACTGAGTACAATGCACCCTTCTTCATGTACCACACTACGCATCTTCCAGTGATGTGTAACTAAAGTGTTCCACCTTTGCCACAGTGAACTGTCACACATCTTATGGGCCATACCTAGGTATTCTTTTGGTGGCATAAACATTACTGTCTGGTAGTGCGGAAACCCCGTCAAGTTGTTGCACCAGATGCATGTGTGATACCTGTGATGCAGGCAGTACATAAATAGTAGTTTGACAACATTAATGGCATGGATATTATTCACATTATACTTCACATATATTGCTATATCATATAACCTAAGTAATATTACATAAATTATTCACTTCCTTCCCTTTTTTTAAAACAAGAAACATCTTTATTAAACCATCCCTTACAACATACACAAACATACATTTATATGAATGGAAACAAAACACACCAACACAATCCTAGTTGCAAGCATTTTATATCACATACCATACTGACACCCCCCTATTGCAAACGTTATACTTCAACTAGCCTGCATTGATCATAATGTCACATATCGGTATAGCAGAGTCCCTCCTAACACCTCCAGCAGATGTTACAGTGTCAGGACAGTGTGAGGAATTAGCTTCATAGAGTGGAGACAGGTCATAATAGTTGTACAGGTGTGTCTGTGTAGAACCACCTCTGATCACTCTAAATCACATATATATTATGTCCGAGAAATGGGATTACTGGCAGTATTTTTCTGATATTGTCCATGATTGTTCATGCGTCTTTTAATGATCTCCATGAGCCTTTACCTGTGTCCCACTTGCTGGAGACCTCTGCTGAAATTACACTCATATTCAGGCAAATCAGTTTGCACAGCTTCATAATATGCACCCTACCTCAACTGTATATAGCATCCTTGAAAGATGTCTGCTGCATTGTTCATGTAAGCATGCTTATCTTAAACAGACATCTTCCCCATTGTCATATCACCTTGTGTGACAGTCACATAATACATATTTTTACTATGAAGTCCATACTGTACCATATTGATATGTGATTGGTGTTGCTGCTACACCTGTCTTCCATTGACATGCCCTCATCTGAGGTACAGTAGGTTGTTTCACCTGACCTCTTTCCCTGTATTCATTCCTACAATCCATCTATGTGTCCCTATTCAATACACACACTTGCTGTGAGTGTTTATTTACATGGCAGTCCATGTATCCTTACAGATTAATCACACAACTTTGGTAAAGAATGCCAGGAATGGGATTTCAGAATACTCTGCACTGTATACACTGTTCTGTACTGTGTTTGGACCATATACAGAACTATCATACCTCTCAGTTACCCAGATTTTCACAGAATGTCCAGATTTTTGCATTATATCTTTTGGTCTGTTCCATATAAAATCTGTGGTTTTCTGCCATATCACTGGGATAATCTCCGGACTGATGTCAATAAATAATTGCATAGATTTGAGTTTCAGATGTCAAATCCTTCCGAAAATGTACCTTAACACAAACCTTGTTATTCTAGCAGATTTCTGAGTTTAAAAGAGCAAATATGTAAAATTTGACCCTATTTATGGGTCATTGTCCCCCATTATGTTGGGCTTTTTCCAGATTTCTTGCACTTAGAGGTTGAGAGCTATGAGGACTATATGTTAAGCTCTGGTGATCGTTGTGGCATTCCGCACAAACAAGCTAACTGACTGTGCTCTAATGTAAACAGGTTTGCTATCATGTTGCTTTATGTTGTTTTCTGGCCAGCAACACTCTTGCCAACCACGAAAACACGCTTATTTATGTTTAAATGTGGCCTGTGGCATGAATATGTAATTAGCAGTGCTGCTCATTGCGCATCACCTCGCACACATGCAAACTCCTTGTAGGCCTGTTTTCTAGTAATTGCTTTTTTGGCAGCCATCAGAATTAAACTCAGCAAGGCCTTACTATGTCTAGGCAATTCAATTCTGTATATTGGTTCAAAGAGTCATTTCCTTAGTTAGACTAGCTTACTGACCTAGTGTTTCTGATAGAGTAGTCTGCAGGGAATTTTTTAAGTCTGCCAACTCACTGCAGTCCCAAAATTATGTCCCTGATTACGTCTTTCTTCCCCATCACACCTTTAACATTTAGAATCTGCCTGAGAAAAAATGATTTGGAATGTGATAGCGGTATAAAATAACTCTGCAAACATGTCCAAGGAAAGATCTTAAGTCTTGTAGACTTTTTTTTCATATTTGGAGCTATACATATACCCCCCTCCACATTTTTTTTGTGAATTGCTTATCCAGTCTCTCTTCCCAAACCTTTCTAACCTCTTCTGATTGATTTCTATAATTATCATGCAATATCGTTATGCCCTACTAATTATCCTTTTTTTAACAGCAGCTTCTCTTCTAAATTCTAGAAAAAACTGTACCAGTGCTTGTCATTCAGTTAGGATCACTCTGTTCCTTTTTCTTTGCATATCCTCTGATATCAGTCCTTGATAGGGAAGGCAATCTCTAGCTTGCAGTGCAAATTACATCTTGGCCTCTTCCCCATTCTATTGCCTTTCCCTCTCTGATTATTTGCTCCAAATACCTTGGTTTCTTTGCTAGTTTTCTCCAGTAAATTATAGACCTTCTTGTCCATTTTCTGTACTTCTAATTGCAGCCATCCATATTTCCAGAATCTCCTTTCTCCATTCCCATGTTGGCTTATTACTTAAAATACTTTCTGCTACTTTATGAACATAATATTCAGTATTGTTATTCTTATTCCCCTTAAGGATCTGCATTTAAAATCCCAGTCTTTATTTATTGAGCCCTCCCCCAGTTTCACTGTCATCCCTTTCCACTTTGAATTATAGCTTTCTGATTGTGCTATAAGCTATGAATACGATGCTTAACTGTGTAGTTCTGAAATACCCATTCAAATCAGGTATTCCCAAAACACCATGTTCTATTGGAAGGCTCAGCTTATCCCACTTGACTCTTGCCCTCTTCCCCTTCCAGATGAACTTCTTCAACTCTTTATTAATTGCTATCCACAACTTCTACTCTGGTTGATAAAAATATGTCTGACCTGTGTATAAAACTGAAGGGACTAAAAACATTTTCAATGCTTGTAACTTTCTAAGCATACCCATGAAGCAGAGCTTCCAATTTCTCAGCTTTGCTATACATACCTGCTTTGTTTTGAGTTTTGCATTATCTTTTCTTTAGTCTCTTCTCATATATCATTACTTGCCACAATAAAATCATTTTTAATCCATACTCCTAAATATTTCATTTTACTATGTCTCCATAAATATGGGCGTTGCTGAACCAATTTGTGTGTGGGTACATAGTTTACAGGTATTCCCTTTGTTTTATCTTCATTCATTTTGTATCCTGAAAAGATTTGAAACTGTCTCTGAATGTTCCACGACACTGAAATGTCTTTTTCTGATTTTATCAGGTACAAAATAATATTATCTTCAAATAAAGTCAACTTTTCTTGATTCCGATACCAATTATATTACATCATAAATTCTTATGCAAAACATTAATGCATGCAATGTTATCACTAACTCTTGCCATCTAAAATACACCGTTTTGTAAAGTAATATTGTTTTGAAATATTATGAAATTGTTGTATGCATGATTTCCTTTAATTACTCAATGTCACAAAACAGAAGTATAATTGCCCCTCTTATCAAACATCATTTGAAAGGACTGGAACAGGTGAGTAATTCTCCCACTGATATTGTAGAACTCTTGGGCACATTTACAGATATATTATTCTGTATTTTGACCATATCACTAATATTTTTTTGGAAAATAAAATACCATTTTTCTTTTATAGATCTGCAAGATAAAATTAATATCTACAGATAGCCCTTTGCTACTAACAACGTTGCATAGCCCGTATTTTTAATTTTTTTGTAACTCACTTTATAAATCAGATATTATAAATTTACAAAGAGCATTTTCAACAAGTGATTTCAGAGAAAAGTTCTCTCGACGTCTGGAAACAAGGGAATTAATTACTCACCAACTGTTCAGGACTGAACAAGTTAATGTTAACAGAACTGCAGTAAAACTATGAAATGTTATTTGAAAACAGTTTTTATTGTTAGAGGCACATTTCCTTGGGGTATACATGGGGCATATCTATAATTATATCTATATCTATATCTACCTATCTCTATACCTATCTCTCTCTCTCTTTCACTTTCTCTCTCTATATATATATATATATATATATATATATATATATATATATATATATATATACACACACATACATACATAGCTATATCTGTCTATCCATGTATATATATATATATATATATATATATATATATATATATATAGAGAGAGAGAGAGAGAGAGCAAGACAGAGAGAGAGAGATCTCCAGACACACACACGCACACACACACACACACACACACACACACACACACACACACACACACACACATATCTATATCTATCTACAAGCCTAACTCTTCCTTGACAGCAGACATCATCAATCCACACATCACTGAATGCCATTCATTGACTCTGAAAAACATTGATCTACAAAGGATCGAAAAATATCTAATAGAGATTGCACCACATATGGGAGATGTGCCTCCTCACATGCCTTGCTTATTTTATATACCAACTCCAAGATCACACTTCATTGAGGAAAATACATATTCCCTTATCCTCACAGTACCACAATCTTTAACTTAAACAGGTGGTGCTTTTCAAACAGATAATTTTTCATCAGTTACAGTCTTTCTCCTGTAGATGAAAACATTCATCAATGGAAGACTGTGGTCCCTGATATAAAAATAGATAGCTAGGTTGATAGGTACATAGATAGACAGATAGGTAGATAGACAGACAGGTAGATAGATAGATAGATAGATAGATAGATAGATAGATAGATAGACAGATAGATAGATAGATAGATAACTTCAAAATCTATAAATAATGATGTTGACTTTAATGAAAACATAGAAACATTGAAGGAAGTGTTTCTCAATAGAGTTTACAACAAGATGTTTTTGCATTCATACCAAAAGAAGTAGATAAATGCAAACACATTTTTGAAATATGATCAGTCAGTCTTACAGAATCTGCCCTTTGGTTCATTTATCAAAGACAGTCTAGTGCATTGTAATTACTCATACTACTGGTAACAAACACTGTGAAGGTCTTGAATGTAGGGAACTGGAAAATATTGATAGGTAATAAGGATATATTCAAATTCATTGGTAAAGAATCAAAATTTGCTATTGTCAACAAAGATAGCACTAAAACAACAGGTTAACAATAACAGTATAATACCACTTTCCAATAAGATCAAAGCATGTCTAGTTGTGAGGATTGTTTCTCATGCAGGTATATATATTATAATTCAGTTACAAGTATAGTGAATTCTGAAATTGCATTTGCAGTGAAGCAGCATTTCAACTGCAATAGCACTTTTCTTGTCTGTATAGCTATGTGCTCAGACTGTGACTCTTTTTATGATGGTAAGATTGCTAGAAAGCTGGATAGAAGAATGTATACAAAAAGTAATGCACTCAAGACTAGAAAGAAGAACATTGGGGTATATAAGCATACAATGGAATGTTTGACATATAACACTTGCTTTTAATATCCAAAAGTGTAAATATTTTGTACAGAGTTGCTGATTATGAATTAGTGCTTCATAAACTTGAATTGGAGAGGTAATTAAAACATAATGAAACAAGAATTATATGAAAATATAAGTACTGAGGGTTTTTAAAGCAACAAGCTTTAAAATTAACTGTACAGAGAATATTTTAAGTGTTAATTTTCATAGTTGTATTGACCAGTTTTTTCTTATGGTATTACTTCACATTATGTTCCAATAATTTTATAACATTCTATATGCATTTAAATGTTAATTGAAATAGTGTTCATGTGGCTTGCTGCATTTTCTATTTCTATAGGAAATTAGTATTTGGAGTGTATTTTTGATGAGGTCTCCATTTGTTGATGTACTATAAAGATATGAAAGTTCTTAATAAAATTGTATTGAATGGTCTGCTGGGTTTAGAGCAGTGCATTTTTTCCCTTTGTGGTGAAGTTGCACCGTTTAATTGTTTTCTTTTTCACTTTTTGATTTTATTTTATTACTACAGATATGATAGTTGCTGCTTCAAATAAAATCAAAAACCCAAGTTCCAACAGATCTCTCTCATATTCTAATACTAAGAATCAAGGAAAACTTTACTAGAGCCCTAACAATCATGTTAAGCAGAATGTTTTTATGTGGACACATCTGTGATGTATGGTGATACCTGTAGTAATTGCACTTCAAAATGGGCCAGTCACATCTCAAACCATTTTAGATCCATCAGCCTGACCACTATGCTAGTAAAACCATGGAGAAAGTCATAAAGGAGTTTATACAGAATGGAATATGCTACTTAATTTTGTAGCTAAGGAACATTATGGAATTATTAAGGGAAGATCCTGCCATTGAAAATGATATTATTCTTTAAAATGGTACTAGCAGAACTTCATGAGGAAATGCTAATATAGTTAACAGTAATCTGCCTGAGTGAGAATAATCAATAAAGTAAGGCATTGTACATCCATCCATATGTAATTTGATTTGAAAAATGCTGGACAAGCAACACCATGTACCAAGTAGTTTCTACTTATTGGGAAAATTACTAATGTCCCATAGTGTTCTTTTGTCAGGCTAATTAATTTCAGATTATTATATGTAAGGTATGAGATATGCTTTGTAAAACCAAATATAATGATTGCAAATTCCACGGCATATATACATCAATAAAATTACACATGTTGTGCAAGATGGTCTGAAAAAAGAGGGAGCAAGTAGTTTTGTTGTGTTTCACTGAGTACAGTAATACTGGACTATATACTTGAAACTGCCATTATAACAGGAAGGACTCTCTACTTTGTTTTCTGTTGCTCACTAATTCTTTGCTCGTTGCAACATTATTTATGGTATCTTTGTGGCTGTAGGGTAGTAGGAGGTTTGTAGTTATTTAATTTATGAATGAATATTTGACCTCTAGCAGGTAAATGCTTTAGAGGAGGATTGGGAATGGTTATTCCTTCTGTTGGACTTTGCCTATTCTACACAGTTGTGAATCTGTGGAATTAGAACCTTTAAGTATGGGGTTTGGGAAACCACGGGAGGTATCCTCCCACAAAAAAGCAGTGTTGGCTCTTTTTTTATTTTGTTGGTCTTGAAGATATATTTGCCTATTTTAGATAGTTTAGATTTCATGTATATGCTTTGTTTCATTAATAATGGGTTCTCTAAACTTTCATAATTATTGTAGTAGCAATAGATCCATACATTTAATGCCACAAAAATGCAGGATATTAAGTCTCAGCAAAAGTTGCATACATTTTTAACAAAAATGACACCATTGCCAATGATCAAAAGACAGTAGTAGACAATTTAAGTTTTAACCAATATGTACTGCAAAATCATAAAAGCAGATTTTATACCCCAACTAACTCTAAAGGACATGACTAATAACTTCAGCAAGATCACCATGTCTTTTTTCCATCTGGTGTTATACATTACTTCTTTGTGGATACTTTAATTGTATGCTTGTATTTACCTGGAGTGTTATCTTTTTCTTTGAGAGAGGAAGAGCTTGTTTCATCTTCACTGATTGCCTGGCATCTGTTTCACTTTAGGCTGCCTAGATTTTAAATGTGGATGGTTTACATCTTAATGTTCTTTTTTGCAGAAGTATAGATCATGGCACATTGTGCATACTGAAAAGACAGAAGAAGAGGAGAAGATAGCCACTCTTCTACTAGCCCTTTTTCCACATGGGTATACATTGCATTTCTATAAAGGTTGTCAAGTAATCTGCCTGTTTGGATTTTCCAGGATATTCCTATATCATTGAGGTGCTCTTAGTGATGAGGAGAGCAAGCCTCTTCATTCAAGACATCTGCTTGATAGAGGCTGATACCACTTGGCTCCTGTTTCACCTGGGATGAGCTAGACTTTAAATTTGAAGGATTTCACAACTTTGTTCACTTCTTAGCTGAACTACAGAATGTATAACACTGTAAATATTGGAAAAACAGAAAAAAAGAAGAAATAAGAAGGAAAAACAGTACTGTTGACTGACCCCAATCCCAAACAAATCCCACAAAGCCAATAGTCCCCATATAATTTAAGGAATCTCACTGTTGGATAGGTAAAAAAATGACAGCATTACTTTGTATGGTCATGACCATGGTGGTGTCGTTTTCAAGCTAAGATCTGTATATTACCAGTCCCATCATTGCAGGTAGCCTGCTAACACAGGGCTTACAAGAAAGAGATATGACAGAGGAACATAAAACATAAGCAGATCCTGAAAATGCAAATTCTTATGAGACACTGGGTGCACAGAAGTGGTCTGTAAAATAGAAAAGCAGGAAATTGGTGACTGTGTTGTTCTGGGTGAAAAGGAATCAGCAAAAATTGATTACATAGAAAAGTGACAGCTCAATGCACCACATCCCACAGAAAAAGAATGAGAAAATAAAAAACTAACAAAGGTCACAGATAAAAAGAAATGTGGGTATCAAAAGTTTCTTAACTTCTGCTTATCCAATAATAATGGTTTTCTGAGATGATGAAAATGTTTGGGAGTAATTCTTCACTTATTGTTTGGTGAGCTTTGTTTAGGTTGCTATCTCTAACCCACAGCTTACTTTCATCACCATCTCTTTGTGGGTTCAGTGGTTAATTAACAACTGCATCCTATCCATTAATGGTATTTGGAGCATGCATGTTTGGTAGTTCTTTACTAGTTACTATTCAACATGTGTCTGTTAATGTATGTGCTTTAACTTCTCCCGGCAAGCATGTAGCATTTACACAATGAGTAAACAAATGCAAGTATGACATTGTCTGTAGAAAAAAATGCAAGTTCACCAGGTGGCATATCATAAACCTGTGAAATCTGTGTGAGGGTATATCTGGGACAGGGTTGCATAGGGCAGCAAAGTTGGAGTAGTCATTCTAGTCAGGACTAAACATGGCTGGAAACTTGTAAATAAGTTAAGACGACCACGGATGCTATCTCTTCAGTATCAACTAGTTAGTATAGAATCAGTTATTTTATGGGCTCAACATGGATATACCATCACATCTTGTTTCATTTTAACTAAGTCTGAAAGCAAGGAAGGGACACTCGACACCCTTCTATTGATAGTTGGTGATTTGAACATCAGGAGAACAATGTCTACAGTTGAAAAAAGTCATTCAGCTGGCAATGCCACAGTTTGACTTGATATATGAATGATAAGGCACCCAGAAAATGACAGCAACACTTTCATGACCTCAAGCATCCATTCATCCAGCAGGTTAGATGGTTAGATTGCTGTCTGCTGACTAACGACCTTATAGGTATGATCAATATCACACATAAAGTCTAGGTTGTCATGCCATGCTGCAGATATCCGTACTTTATAAATTCATACGTTCATAAGCACATACTAGGCAATCAGTCTCCAGACCATTACAAATCTAATCAGTAACACATATTTAGAAGTTCCCTCCAGCCTCAAGGAAGGCAATACAAGAGAGACTGAGAGAGAGAGAGAGAATGTGAGGCTGCCCATCCACTTATTTAACTTTATCTTGAAGGTGGCAAGGGTGCAACTCTGCTTGACATGTAGTGGAAGTTTGCTTTAGAGGTGGGGAATACACTGGGATATGAATTCATCATGCCAAGCACTTGTACTAATGAAGGTTTAGTGCATTTCATTACCCACTGAGGAATTTGAAAGAAGCGGAGTACAAGGAGAAGGTTGATAACGAAGATGTTTGAGTCCACTGATCCCTTTACTAATGAATCTGTGAGGTCTTGCAAGCTGAGCAATAAATTTAGACAAATACATGTCAAAAGATGCATATTTTTCAATAATATGTCTGAAAAGATATGAGTAAAGGTGAATTAAAACAACTTTGGATAATGAGGAAATGCCCTTGAAAATTAAATGAGCCAGATACAAAGCTTTCTGAACCACCATGAAGATGTGATGGTCAAAAAACAACTGAGTTATAAACAAGAATGCCGAGATCACTTATGACAATGTCTGACTGGAAGAGTGTGACACCTATATTGTATTTGATTTTTTTACTAAAAAGGAACTATACATTTTTCATATTTAATATTCATACAATTGTTTTTGCACCAGTTGTTAACAATGTCTAGTCCATGTTAGAAGACTAAATAAAATCCAATTTACAGTCTTCTGTAAGCTTAGATAACTGTAGGCCAGAAGTGTTGGCCTAAAGGTCTGAAAAATAGATGCTGAATAGGAGAGGGCCTGAAACTAATCCACTGGTAAGCTTTTTGCTTTCAGAAGTGGCATTTGCAACCCTAACCACATATAATCTGTCAGTCCACCTGTTAACTATCCACCATACAGTATAAAGATACATATTTAGATTTGCAAGTCTATCAGTTTTGTCTTCATGGGAAATAGTAGGAAGGGCCTTCACCAGATTCACACATGTTGTGTGTACTTTTTAACCATTATATACTGCCTTGTTGACTTTTCCCAAAGAAATTAATGATGTTAGCAAGGCAGGATAGCCCATTTACAAACCTAAATTGACGGGGGCCCATGTCTTAATAGATTTTCAGTGTCCATATTAATGAGGTTTGTGATAATACATTCCATAGTTTTATATAATAAGCCAGTGAGTCATGTGGGTCTATAGTTACCAGCGTCTGTGGTTGGGGTACTATTTATAACAGTATTACAGTGACTGTTATCCAGGCTTGAGGAATGTAACTAGTGGTTTAATAGGTGGTTAAGATAGGCCATATTTAGTACTGATAATCAGGCAACCACCTAGTATATTGTTAAGATGCATGAATGAGATGTTCTTAGCTTTTAAGAGGACTGAGAAGACTTATTCCATGGTGATTAAAGGAGATAGATTGGGCTGTGATATCTCTAGGTAGCTGCAGTTATGTGTGGAGTAAAATCTAAACTAAATTTGTCAACTAGGATATTAGCTTTTTCCTTTCATTCAGAGTGGTCAGTATTATTGTGGACTAGTTCTAAACATTACTGGGAATTAGTTCTTTACTTCCCAACATAATTAAAAAAAAAATCTGTAGTTATGTTTTACATTAGGAGATCATACTCCTCTTTGAACTTTTTAATGACTCCCATAAGCCCATTACTAGTTTGCTTAGGTGTGCTCTTAAAATAGATAGACTGAACCCTCTTATAAGCATAAAGTCATTTATTTCTTTTGTTATATAATTTATTTATATGGATATTCCACAATGTGTTTGTTTTTATAACTTTCACTGTATTTTATTCAAATAGGGGCTATCTTATCAGTACAACTACAAAGGTGGGACTATTAGTCAGAGGCTTAGGTAGCATTTAGTAGCAGGAATTATCAGAGGAGAACTGCAGCAGAATTTAAGTCATCGCATAACTGAAGAAAGTTTCCTTTTGAAAATCCTTACTTTACACATAGTTATTTGCAGGGGATATACCACCAATTTTAAAATAAAAAGTCATGAACTCATGGTCAGATTTTAAAAGTGATGAGGATACATGTGGTGATGTAAAGAAGTGGCCATATTTAAGAGATCAAGCATATTGAGGCACCTTGTAGGATGGTTATGTCTTATATTAACACTTCCCTTCAAACTACAAGAACAGGTAATGGAGAATTAGTCCTTTAATTCTGAAGTACAAAACAAGATTATCATAGGAGAGCATATTTGTGGGTTTATAGTATGCAATTAATTTAGTAATATAAGGTGGGACTCCTTTAAGTTAGAACTGTGGAGTTATTCTCCCAGAGGAAAAATATATGGTGAATATCACGAGACTAATCACCGTCCTTCAGGAAGAAGTTAAAGATTTTTGAAAAATGTATGATGATAAATGTCCCGGGAATTATAAAACTCACCATAAAAAACCCGAACTATTAATGATGCAAAGGGATTATCTATATCTAGGTAGCAGAGCCACTAGGTCATGGACCATGAGTAATATTCTGGGAAGCTGCTATCCCTCAGTTTGAAACATTGATGAAGACAGGAAGCAATCTCTGCAAGTGTTTATGTTCAGATAACCTTAGAGAGAGGGAGAGAGAGAAACAGACAGAAAGAGAGAGAGAAAGAGAAAATAAGATTAATAATGAATTTGTAAGATTCTACACAAAATTATACTCCAGATCAGCAAAAGGAGGTGACATTTGGAAGGCAAGGATTAACACTGCTGACAGAAGACTAAGCTTAAGGGCATAAGTGATAGCTATAAACAGGCATTGATGGTGCTCATTTGTTGACAGAAGCAATAACAAAGAGTAGCATGCCACAAGGGAGGTTCCATGGCCCAGACATCCTCGATGTAGAACATTATCATTTTTTGAAGAAGTCAATCTTCAGGTAAAAATGCATGTTCAATTTAACACTTTGCAGGAGTGCTGCATTGTGAACCCTTCACCTCTTACTTCCAAAATCTCAGTCATTCCCAAGCCTTGGCAAACTTCTCAACCTCATAGTGCACGTAATCTGGACAAATACATAAATAAAAGTGGGGGGAAAGGCCCAAACATAGGGACAATTTTTTAAATATTGCTCTTACAAACTCAGAAAGTTGATAGAATAGCAGGTACAGCATTAGCAAATAATTTCTGAATGATATGAAGTCTGAAACTCAAGTATCTGTCATTATTTTTGAACCTAAATCTTTAATGATTTATCACTAATTTGCCAGAAAACCATAAATTTATGAAAAATGGACCAAAAACTGTAAGGCCAAAATCTGGACATTGTGTGAAAATCTATACAATTGAGAGGTATACCTGCAAGGATCCCACTGAAGTGGCAAACAATTGCCCATTTCTACTTACTAGTATAGAATTAATGATTTATACCAAATAGCTAAATAAAAAGTTAAAGGTCTGTTGCCCTTATTAAAGTTACATACCCAAACAGGGTTTGGTAAAGGTAGATCAGTCATGGATTATATAAGAATATTAACAGATTCCATACAAGGGCTACAGAATGTTCCTGAACAATTAATAGTTATAATGTTGGATTTGCTAAAGCATTTGACTGTCTGTGCTGAGATTGCATCTGGAAGGCAATGGACTTCCTGAGATTTTCTGCATCATTCCAAGTAGCAGTTCAAGTTTTATCTTTTAACCTGGGCTTTGATGAATGGATACCTGTCTACCCCTTCTCCCTCTTAAAGGGAATTTGTCAAGATTGCACACTTCATCCCACATTGTTTTTGTTAGTAGTAGAACAATAAAATCATATATTGAACTATGCAAGCAACACCAAAGGATGGAAAATAGATAATCATGAAGTGAAAGCTCTTTGCTTTGCAGCTGGCTGTATAATTCTTATCCAAGACTCAGTTAGAAACTCACTTATATTGTACACCTGATGTGAGATTTCATGTCAGTGTCAATGCTACCCATTAATATGTCTGCATTAGAAATGTTCCTATTAAGTTCTTATCATTCTCCACATGTTATCTGGTATTTCCCGCCCTTCCATTGGGACTAAAGGTATAGCCAAATGTATAAGAATTACACTGCATCCAAACCATGTTGGCTAAAGGCATAGCCAAATATCTAAGGATTACACTGCATCCAAACCATGTTGGCTAAAGACACACCAAAACACCTAAGGATTGCACTGTATCTAAACCATTTTGCCATGGAAAACATAAACATAGAAGCTATTTTTGAAAAGATCTTTGTTTGGGATAAACTGGCATAAGCTTAGCTTGGCTATTATGTGTAGATTGGTGACAGCAAAAATACTTACAGACTGTCTTCTTTACTACACTTTTAGACATGTGCAAGTAGATCAAAATATCTTATGATTGAACATATGCTGTCTTAAAAAAACTTGATAAAGTGTTTCCCAAGCAAAAAGTATGGGGTTCAATAATGCAGTTATAGGGCTGTTCAGGGATCAGGATTGATGCTGGTCCATTGTATGATCTAAACTGGGAGAGAAAGGAAACTTTTGGTTAAATGAGTTGTCCCAGAAAGTTAGCAGTATCCAAATCTTCACTGCTTTTCAGCATATGAAAGAGCTGTATGGCTTATCGAAGAGAGACTACAGGAGATAGCTCCAAATTATGTACATGATCATATTTTTTTTGAATAGTATAGGATTGTCTTACTTTCCACTTAAAAGGAAATAAATGTCCATAAGGACTTAAGAGCATGTAATGACAATGCTTATAAATCCACCAGCATAATCAAGATGCTGACCTCTCACAATGCAAGCAAACTAAAGTAGAAATGGGATGAGACTTAAGCTATGCAAGTGCTGCACAGTTTTAAAGTAAACTAACAGATCTCTAAAAATGCTAAAAAAAGCTCAGAAAGTCTCCTTATATTTTTGAAAAATGTGTTGTTCCTCTTTAGGGGCTATTGAATCCCAGCTCTTAGTAAAGAGAAAGGGTTTAGGCATAATTCCAAATACCAAGTGTTTAAAGAAACGAATGTTGAGTCTAACTCATAAACTCTGGAATTGTTATGAATATAGAAATGTCTATTAACTTGTTTCAAAAAATACTGAAAATGACACCTTGTGATCATATAGCATTGTCCATGACTTCTATGACAGTGTTTACAGAAGCCTGTCATGTTCAAACGTGACTTCTGTTTTTGGTGGCTGACATTAGGTTATAGAGACAGAATGGAACAACTCAAGAAAACTCAAACGTAAGGTCAGTTGGAAACCTCGTATCTTTATATCTTTTTTAATCATCTCATACACTTATGAAAGTGACTGATCATATGTTTTGTATAATACATACTTATGCTAGAAATTTCTTTTTGTAAGGCTGATTGTCATTATGACTCTTAGTGGTTAAGCTGTTATTTCTGAACTAGTGTCATTATTTTTCTTGTTAACATGCTTACACTTGCACAGTGTTCAGTGTTATTCAGAGATTTTTTTTTTTTAATTCATATAGATCATGATCACCAGATGGGGGGGTTCTTAAAGTTATATGTTGGATTTGATGATGTATGCATATTTTGCTGTCTCTGTCTCACGGAATGCTTTTATAAAGTGTAATCATCATTTTCATGGGTAACATATCATAGTAATCGTCTTATAGAGGGAAAAAAACTCTAGGCCTGTTCTGGTTTTGTGTATTTATTTTCTAAAGTCATTCTTGCCACTTGAACCCTTCTATTTGTTACACAGTCATTGCATCATTTTCCATTTCACTTTCATTTCTACATCTTTGAACTTTTGATTTAGCTCTAACTATATAAAATATAAAATGGTGCATAACAGTGTCATTGAAGAGACAAGATCATCTGATAAATAAATAGCAATAATTATAATGTGAAAATGCCTGATAATGTAAACCTTTATATATGTGTGTGTGTGTGTGTATATATTTATATATATATATATATATATATATATATATATATATATATATGTATCTATATATATATATATATATATATATATATATATATATATATATATATATGGGTTCACTTTATCATTTCAAAAAACTGAAATCTCGAATTTCAGTTTTTCGAACTTAGAAAGTCGAACGTTGAAAATATCGGAAGTGCATAATCGCGAATCGGAATATCTCAAATTTGCGGTTATGGCTTTATGGTGCATTGTGTGTGGTGTTGTAATTAGATGGTGTTTTGTGTTGTGTATGGATTTAGCTGTGATTTAAGGTAAGTACTTTTTTTTAGGGTTTTGTGTGGGAGTTTGAGTGTGTGTGAATGTGTTAGTTGTACATGTGGGTTAGGGTAGGCAAGTGAAAGTATGGGTGTGTAAGTGTTGGATGTGTTGGTGTTTGTATATGTGTAATGTTTGGGTGTGTGAAGGGCTGTAGAATGTGTGGGTGTGAGCTTACTTTCTGTGTGTGTTTGTACGATCTCGGAGTTGGTATATATAAGTAGAAGGGGTGGGGGGGTTGCCCCCCACATGGGGGTGAAGGGGGCTTGCATGTATTTTAGGTTTACTTGTTTGTGTTTTTGTGTTTATGTGTGTTTTGTTTGTTGTGGTTTGGGTTGGGTGATGTATGTGTTGTGTGGTGTATGGTGTGTTTCTGTTCGTGATTATGTAGTTTTGGGATTTAGGCCGTTCGACTTTATGGTTTCGAAAAACTAAAATTCGAGATTTCAGTTTTTTGAAATTATAAACTGAATCTAAATCTATATATATATATATATATATATATATATATATATATATATATATATATATATATATATACCACACAGACACACACACACACACACACACACACACACACACACACACGGGAATAGCTCACTTTTGTGAAACTCATGTCTTCAATGATGCTTTCTCTATACTTAGCCAGTCATATGATTGAGAAAAAGGTTTATTTTTTAAAATCAGAAATGGAAGGGAATCCCCTATGAGAATGCATGGACCACTTTTTCTTTGAGAAGGTCTAATCTTTTGAGCTGCTGATATTTCTGGTGCTGTGGATGATGAAACCCTATATATTAAGGTTCTGCCTTGGCATTCTTCCCAAAGCAAAGCATAATGGTGGGGTGTTTTTGGAGAAGTGCAGTGCTGACTGGTTAAGAGAATGCTCATCTGAATGTCACTCACAACTAATGATACATAGCTTTTTAAATGTTTAACTTTTGCTAACAATATATATGAAAATGGTTCATTAGAACTGGAGTAGGTATTGCTGCGAGAGCAATGGGTAATAATTGGCATTAAGAATACTACTAAATAAAATGAAGCTATTTAGATAATTAGTGGCCTATAACGCCACTTGTAATTCTTTGTAAACATCTTTCATTAACAGAGATATGGTATATTACTGAGTTTTCTCTTCAATGTAATTATTAATCTTTACTCTTCCTAAATTCTTTACAGTCTGATAAAACAACGTGCTACTTATACTGTGGCGTTTATGTGCTTTCTACACAATAAGATGGATAATGAGCAGGAAGGTAAATGGATAGACAGATAATATGATAAAGGATATGCAAAAGTATGGTGTGGGTGGAGGGAGAAACAGACAGACAGACTGCCATGCAGATGCATGCAAGTGGATGGACAAATACAACTGGATAGGCAGAAAGATGTGTAG